>NW_022280209.1:176241-206241 GCF_004355925.1 Anarrhichthys ocellatus | reverse complement strand
TTGTTTGTCTGTCTGCAGTTTGAGAGGTTCAACAGGCCAGCTTCCCATAACATAAGTCAAACACTGTGAATAACCCTTAACGTTTAATATGTACATATGATCCGTCATTGCCGATATAAATAAATCTGTACAGTATACTTTACTTAAACATGCTGTACATAATCATCCAGTCCATCTATAACCATTCAGTATTTATTCATTTGCACCATTTCTATTTTTCACAACCTACAGAAAATTTGACTTGAATGTAGACATTTTGTTCCTCTGATTTTATTGATGTAATTGGTACTTTTTATATAGATTTAAAAATACACCTATTTTTTCACTACTTGTGAACATTACATTCCCATTTATTCTGAACTGTATCTGTTCAGGTTTGTTTTCTTTGTCCCTCGCTCTTATTTCAGTTTCTGTGCACGCATACCATACCATACCTACACCATACCATACCATACCTACACCATACCATACCATACCTACACCACACCATACTACACCATACCATACCTACACCATACACCATACCATACCATACCTACACCACACCATAACATACCTACACCATACCTACACCATACCATACCATACCTACACCATAACATACCTACACCATACCTACACCATAACATACCTACACCATACCATACTACACCATACACCATACCATACCTACACCATACCATACCTACACCATACCATACCTACACCATAACATACCTACACCATACCATACCTACACCATACCATACCTACACCATACCATACCTACACCATACCTACACCCAACGTCGGAAATACACGAGGGCAAAGGGCAAAACTGCCCCTAAGAAATATAATTTTGCCCCCGATATCACTAGGAGAGGGGCAAAAAATGCCCCCATAATTTCCTCTGATAATAATGATAATTTAATGAACTTGTCAAAAACACCGTAGCCTATATGACCCGGTGCAGTTGCCATAGAATGGTTCTTCACGCACACGCAAAACCAAACGTTCTAAACAAATAAATAAATGGAGCGCTTCTTAATCAGACCTGTGACTGCGAGACTGCGGTCAACTCAGCAGACACTTGCACTTTAGTTCACCTATATGCTGAAATTCATGGTAAACGCATTGAAACGGCACAGATCGGGAGGGAGCGAAGGACTTTGAAAGATTAACGTGAGACAACATCCGGTTTCTTCAGACGAACATCCGGTTTTCAGAATAAGATGCCAACAAAGTATACATATTGCATAATGGAAATTAGATTAAATGAATTATATTCACGTTAAGTATAAAACATGCTAACTGCATCTCGTGAGTTAAAGGGAAAATACGCCTAAATTGTGCGTAAAGTGTCTTTATTCTTTGATTTGAGGGTTGCTGGAAATGAATAATACCTGACTGACAGTCAATTAAGATATTTTACTAAGCAACAACTCTGAACTGAATTTGTACCTTCAAATGGCACTTTTTTTGAATTTTTAAGGTGCTATAAAAATGTTTTCCTCAAAAATTCCACACAATGACTGATGCATATGTTCAGGACAAAAATGGGTAATATCACAATATTTGAGGTGCTACAAAAATATTTTTCTCAATAATTCCATACAATGACTGATGTATAAGTAATCAAGGCATCGTTGACTTAATAATTGTTAATAGTTGTTTAAAAATGTAATAATAACAATAAATTAAAGCTGCGAGCAGCGATGAACGGGCCCTCGCAATCTGCAGCGCGTCGGGGGTGCCGGCGGGACTCCGGCCTGCGCGTCCGAGAACGTCCGCGACCGTCGGACGGTGTGTCCACGAGCGAGACATTTTTAATCCTGCGTGGATGCTGGAAATGATGCTTTGCAAATATTCTGATGCTTCCTGTATCCGCTGCCTGGTGCTACAGAACGCGTGCAAACATGCATTATGTTGCTCTGTGTCAAGTGTAAACCACATGGTGTAAAAGTAATGTAAATTGGAGGAGTTTGTCACAAAACGCAGACCATGAGTGTTATCAAGCATGTGAAGTTTGAGACTGTTTGGAATATGTCCAGCTGAGTTACATCAGCTTTTTTCATGGGGAATCACGTAAAGTAGCCGCCCGCTACGGCTAAACGATTCCGTCAAACGTAAAGCTTTTGATAACTTTTAATCACAACGGTCTTGACATGGTACTGACAAAATTTAAAGTGGATCTGATGAAGTCCCTAGGAGGAGTTCGTTAAAGTATAGCGACTAGAAATAGGCCAAAATCTATTGAAAAATGACACATAAATGAAACTGGACGACTTCCGGTAGGGTTTAGAGCATGGTCCCAAGAGACTTATATTTAAGTCTCCATAGGATACATGTGCTTACTAAGTTTCATACATGTAGCTCAAACGTAGCGCTGGGGCTGCTGTTTTGAAATATTGTAGGGGGCGCTATAGAGGCAATTTAAAACGGACGATTAAAAAAATCATATAGAATATTTCTTCCAATGACCTATAACACATGTACAAAGTTCCATGAGTTTTTGAGCATGCCAAGTCACTAAACCATCAGCTTCCTTTTTCATGGCGAACGATGCGTTGCCACGGCAACAGCGTTAATCCAAAATGCACAATATTAATGATAATGCATCATCAATGTCTTAAGGCTATCCGTACCAAATTTGAGACTCATCAGGTCACCTGGCTAGGAGGAATAAAGAAAAGTATAAAATATGACATTTCCTCTCGCCAGTAGGCGGCGCTATGAGTTATTGAAATTTTTTCAATTGAAATATGTTCAAGCTTGAAGTAGCATCATGCATAAGAAGTTTTGTGCGGATTGGATAATGTACCTTGGAGTTATAACAACTTATAAGAACTTATTTTTTCAAAAACAATGAGGCAAAATGGCCGCCACGCCACATCACGGTTCTTCGATGAAAACTCTAGATTTTGATAACTTTTAATCACAAAGGTCTTAAGAGCATCCTGACCAAAGGAGAAGTTCATTGCTTAAAATCTCTAGGAGGAGTTCGTCAAAGTGCGAAGGCTGAAATCTGCAAAAAGTGACAAAAAGCACAACTTCGCGGGTTTACTGTAGTGCCCCCTAGTGGTTGAGTGCAAAACAAATCTCAGGGGATGTTACAGCATGCGATGTGCACATATGCTGCAAATTTTGTAATTTTAGGACAAACGGTTGAGAAGTTATGTGTATTGATATTAAGCCACGCACCTAAGAAGTTTATTGGTCCATATCTTCTAAACGCTAAGAGATATCAAAACGCTTTTGATAATTCTTGATGATCGAGATCGAATAATTATCCACAGCTGAATAATTATCCACAATTGCTCATATACTGTAAGCCTAAATAAGTATATTTATTATTTTGAACAAAGGTTAAATGTTATTTCACAAGTTTCAAAAAGTGCCCCCAATTCTTTTTAAATGCCCCTAGATTTCAGTGAGTGGGGGCAAAAATTGCCCCCTAAAAAATATGTAAATTTCCTACCCTGCCTACACCATACCATACCTACACCATACCTACACCATACCATACCATCACCATACCAATACCATGCCAAGTTTGTTAAACCAACTAAATTAACTTGCACCTTGCAAATTAGTCATTGCTTATTTGTTGCACCATTTGTTTCAATACTATGCCTAATACTTGACCATCCAAATTACATCTAATTTACATTCGAGCGTTCTTGTACTGGACCTTCTGTTTACTGAAGAACATCCTTCTTCAAGCAGCCAGCAATATACAGCAGTCAATTTTATTCTGTTAAATGTCATTTAAGCAACAGCTCTTGAAACAACAAACCTCGTGTGGCAATAGGTACAATGGAGTAGATATATATTTATTGAATGAACGCAAGTATTCTATCTGTATCCGACTGTGTCACCTTGTGTTCCTGTCTTGGTCTCGGATCTTCTTCTCCATTTCGGCATCTGTGAGGGTCTCCAACAGGGGGCACCACTGGTCTGCATCACCTGTGTTGCGGATGGCGATCTCTACTGTCGGGAGTGGGTTCTCACTGTAAGCACATTACAAGCATGGCAGTACTGAATCAGTCCAACATAATACACCAAAGTACATCAGCTCGTAATGGGTATAGAAAATAAGGAATAAGACTATATGTCCTCCAACGTCAATGAAAGTTTGTCGTATTAATTTGAAGTCAAACCTCTTCAATACATTCTATGTCTACCTTAATCATAGTGTGTTCAGACCACTGCCCCCATTGATTCTACCGACTCCGTTGACGTGAGTGGCTGAGTTACCTGAAGGCATAGGTCCTCTGGTGCCAGCTGAGCTGACCGCGAATGCTGTAGGCGATAGTGGTGACAAACTCTCCGCCCAGACCGAGCTCAGAGCACAGCTTCAGTGCAAATGACTCCGGCGAGTTCTCTCTCTCTGACATGTCCCACTCAAACTGGTCCACCAGAGAAATGTTCCCCACGTGGATGTTCAGCTGAGGAATGGAGAAAAACAAATACTACATGTTTTTTACCAACTTAATCGGCTGTTAGCAATATGTCTTTAAAATTACAGTGGATTCAAATCTGCCTGAACCCAGACGATCTTCCATTCTCTGGATCATCATCACCATCATCATCCTCTGTCTCTGCATCTCTTCTCCCTTCTCTCAGTTCAATCGGACTCTCTGACGTTAAAAGTCTTTGGGCAGAGTGGGTGATTTTTATTTGGCTAATTCAATAAATCAAATACTAGCTAAATACGTATATCACAGTAAATTAGATTTATGTTAAATTGGATTAAAAATGTTGAACCTACTTCAATAATAATTTCACTTATTAAAACAATATAAGTAGGAGGGTGGCAGTAATATTTGATTATTTGGGGTTCACAGTGAAATTGAAGTCTATGGTCTATGATTTTGCGTCGGAGTGACTGACTGAGAAGAGACAGGGATAACCTGGTTTTACATCTGCAATGGTGTAAAACAAGAGGAAAAAAACAAAAAGAACTACATGTTGCATCAATCAATTAAAAAAACAAAAACAGTCTAATCTTTGGAAAATATTCAAAACTGTGGCATTGACAGGAGGCTTAGTTAGCAGACACAGGTGTGCTGGTTGCTATGAAAACTAAGTGGTTATTGACTCACTTCATACCTGCCCCTGCCTTCAGCTAATCTACATTAAACATTTTCAGAATGACTTTAGTGGAGCTCTACATAGATTTTCACAATTTTAGCAGAGAGCTTGATTCGCTCACTTTTATTGACCTTTTCCATCACAGTTGTCCCAAGATACAGTATGACATACAGGTGCAATTAAAATGTAAACTGGTAAATGGACTGTACTTCTCTTTTCTAGTCTTCCGACCACTCAAAGATCTTTAACACTGCATGTCATCATTCACCCATTCATACACTGATGGGGGGGCTACCATGCAGGCTGCCCATCAGAGCCATCTGATCGTAGGCACAGCCTGCAGGAGCAATTTTGGGGTTCAGTGTCGTGCCCAAGGACACATCAACATGGAGTAGCGGAGCAGGGGATCGAACCTGATCCTCTGATTGAAGAACGATCCGCTCTACTGCTGAGCCTCGCATAGAATCAACTAAGATGAATAGAATAAATAAACGAGAATGGGACAAATTGATATTGAGATACAAACGGGTTGGGAAGAAAGCTAGCGAAAGGTACAAAACTCTACAGCTACCAGAGAATAAAGTGGGTTTCCAGTTCTGAAAAACTGTCATAGATTTGTTGAACTAACTTTAATATGTTGGTGTACAACCAACTCCGACGCTAGATGGAAAGAAATTGAGCAAGCGATGGGAAAAGGAATACCAGAAAAAAAGGTTATTGATCGTAATATATCGCAATGTTTGTTATTGCAAAATGTATAAAATCACATCATCAATCATGGTGATAGTCCCTTCTGGGCGTGTCTTAGTCCCGTCTGGGCTATCACCTCAATTTGAAATTTGAAAATGGTTTGCATATGACCCAAACTTTACACCTTGTAAGCCTGAAAAAAGATTCAAAGATTGAAGAAGAAAGCTAAAAAGTATTGTTGAAAAAAATTAAAAAAAGGACAAATGCAAGAACATTTTCCATACTAACAAAATGTGTAGCAGAATAGTATAGTAGGATGGACCTTATAAAAAGGTAATTATAAATAAATAATTTCTAAACCAGAGTTTCTCAACCCGTAAATTAAAGGGGCAAGACACAAGATTGGGAGCATTTTGATTGCCTCTCAACGGCTCTCAACATGGTGAAGGCGAGCCGCCGGCTCACAGTCAACGGTGTTAACCCGGAATCAGAATCAGAATCAGAACCATTTATTGCCAAGGAAGTTTGCACCTACAAGGAATTTATCGTGGCGGTTGGTGCGTAATATTTAACAAACAATAACATTAAACTGTCAGCAATCAACACATTGCGAGAAATAGAAACATTAAATTTACAATAAACTATAAAATATAAAATATAGTGCACAACAAAACAGATAACAGGACTGTAAAACAAGTGAAGTGTAAGTGAAATGTTAAAAGTGACGAGAGTGTTTAAATAAAGAAACAGGGATGTGCAGGGGAGATCCCAGAAGGAAATGTCCTGGGGATGACAGTCAGTGGGGGACCCAGGCTCTGTTAATGAGCCCGACTGCGGACGGGAAGAAACTATTTGTGTGGCGTGAGGTCTTGGTTCTGATGGACCGCAGCCTCCTGCCAGATGGAAGGGGCACAAACAGATCATGTCCAGGGTGAGAGGGGTCGGCTACAATCTTTCGTGCTCGCTTCAGGGTCCTTGAAGCGAACAGGTCCTGGAGGGACGGCAGATTGCAGCCAATCACCCCCTCAGCAGAGCGAATGATGCGCTGCAGTCTGCCCTTGTCCTTGGCAGTGGCTGCAGCGTAACAGACCGTGATGGAGGAGCAGAGGATGGACTCAATGATGGCTGTGTAGAAATGCACCATCATTGACTTTGGCAGGATGAATTTCTTCAGCTGCCTCAGGAAGTACATCCTCTGCTGAGCCTTCTTGGTGATGGAGCTGATGTTCAGCTCCCACTTGAGGTCCTGGGATATGATGGAGCCCAGGAAGCGGAAGGACTTAACCGCATCGACGGGCGAGTAACACACAGTGATAGGGGCTGGTGGGGCTGCGTTCTTCCTGAAATCCACAACCATCTCCACTGTCTTTAGAACGTTAAGCTCCAAGTTGTTCAGACCGCACCAGGTCACCAGGTGGTCAGTCTCCCACCTGTAAGCGGACTCATCCCCACCAGAGATGAGTCCAATGAGGGTGGTGTCATCCGCGAACTTCAGGAGCTTGACGGACTGGTGAGTGGAGGTGCAGCTGTTGGTGTACAGGGAGAAGAGCAGAGGGGAAAGAACGCAGCCTTGGGGGGAACTGGTGCTGATGGTCCTGGAGGCTGAGACGTGCTTTCCCAGCTTCACGTGCTGCTTCCTGTCAGACAGGAAGTCTGTGATCCACTTGCAGGTGGAGTCGGGCACCTGCAGCCGAGAGAGCTTGCTATGCAGCAGAGACGGGATGATGGTGTTGAAAGCAGAGCTGAAGTCCACAAACAGGATCCTGGCGTAGGTTCCTGGGGAGTCCAGATGCTGGAGGATGAAGTGAAGGGCCATGTTGACTGCGTCATCTACAGATCTGTTGGCTCTGTAGGCGAAATGCAGGGGGTCCAGGAGTGGGTCGGTGAGGGTTTTTAGGTGAGACAGGACAAGGCACTCAAAAGACTTCATGACCACAGAGGTCAGGGCGACGGGCCTGTAGTCATCGAGTCCTGTGATCCTTGGTTTTTTTAGGGACAGGGATGATGGTGGAGGCCTTGAAGCAGGCTGGTACGTGGCATGTCTCCAGGGAGGTGTTAAAGATGTCTGTGAACACCGGAGACAGCTGATCAGCACAATGCTTCAGGGTGGATTGGGAGACCAAGTCTGGGCCGGCTGCTTTGCGGGGGTTCTGTTTTTAAAAAGCCTGTTGACGTCACTCTCCAGAATAGAGAGAGTCGTCACTGGGGAGGGGGGTGGGGGGGCGCTGGGATGGGTGATACAGAGGCATGGGCCCCTGCTGAGCTGGGGGAGGGGGGCTGGTGGTCTGGGGCTGGTTGATGGGGCTGTGGGGGATGGAGTCAGGACTGTCCCATTGTCTTTCGAATCTGCAGTAGAACTCATTCAGCTCGTCTGCCAGGCGGAGGTCGTTCATGGAGTGGGGGGTTTTTGGCTTGTAGTTGGTAATCTGTCTGAGACCTCTCCAGACAGAAGCAGAGTCATTGACTGAGAGCTGATGTTGCAGTTTCTCAGAGTACAGTCGTTTAGCATTTCTCACCGCCTTGCTAAACCTGTACTTTGACTCTTTGTACAACCTTGCAAACAACGGCGATAGTGCTGACAGAGCTAACAGTGTTTACCTGAGAGAGCACTGGAGGGTGGGTGCTACGTTTCCGCAGTATAAATATTCTTCTTACCATCTTCTTGCCATTATGAATCCAAATTGAATGTATTCAGGGTCACATTTCCTCACCACACGCTTTGGAGCATTTAAAAGGTGTAGGGTTGTCTCCCACATCACTTTTTGCTTTAAACTATCCATTTTGTGTCACTGCATCCGAGGGAACTTTAGCAAGCCAACAGCAAAGTACGTTTGTCTCTGATGGTGTGTTGCAATGTTCTAAACTAAACTGGACATTCTTTTCATTGACTTTAGTCAATGAAAAGAAAATGACCTAACAAACCCTGGTCTAGTATGTTCCTGCTAAGCCACCTGCTATTCCCTGAGGAATTGTTCCTTTGGTTCAGCACGCACCTTGATGATAACTCTCTGGTCTGCCTGCTCTTCCAGTATGCTGTCAGTGGGGTAGGACTCAATCTGCTGACGAATGGCTGAGGCAATGGCGGGGACGAAGGCCAGAGGATTTAGGTCCAGGTCATCACATAAAATCTCTGCAAACATCTCTGGGGTCATCAGTTTCTCTGAAGAGGGACGGATTGGGAGGGTTAGAGAAAGTTCTAAAATTGAATAACTTTACATATCAGAAAAATTAAACGGTAGACAATACTGTATGCTTTGGATGTTGGTAAGCTAGTTGACGTATGTATTAACCATTCATGTTCCACGTGAAGGCATCTCGCAGTTTCTGTCCGTCAATCTCCATGTCTAGACGAATGGGAACCAGCGCCTCTACCTGGGCTGCGTTCTCATGGATCACTGCAGGGTCGTGGTCATCAAAGCTGAGCAAGACACAGAAAACCTCAATGTTGCATTATTATTGTGTATCCGAGGAATTATAAATTGTCTTCAAAAAAATATGCAATGTGTAAGATCTGGCCAGAATTTTGGTTTAAACATTTATTTTTTAATTAACCAACATCATCAACGGAATGTGAAGATATTACAGTGAACATGAAGTCAAGGATGGCTATGTATTGTGAGATATCTACTGAAATGAGCATGCTAACCAGCTAGCCCTGGCCCATCCTGTCTTTTCATACCACTTGTACCTCAAGAGGCGATAGTGAGTCACTGTGGCGTTCAGTCTGTCCTCAGTCCAACGTGAGAGGACGAAGACGTAGTCAGGGTTCCCACTCTTTTCTAGAGATCATTTTCAGGGATCTAGCTGGTATGATATATACACTAAATCCTCTTTCTTATAAATTAAACTAACCATTGCTGCCTGAATTTTACCATAACAATGCAGCATTGCTTTAAAAGGACAATGCTAGCACAGAAAAAAGTAGTTAGCCAGTATTTAGGGCTACTATTCATCGCGTTGACTGACTTCCCATTCATTATCCATCTACTATCAAACTCTCTCAACCATGCCCAACACACATTTCAAACCACTGCCCTTTGCCAAATTTGAATCACAAATGTTTAACCTTGCAGCTGAAACAAGCTAGCAAGCACGTCAATTTTAGCAACAGAACCTAACATTCTAACCAATTTAACATTATTCAACCATTAAAAAACCAGTTGGGAAGAAAGCAAAGATATGTATTGTCATCAAACCTGCATGTGCTACCATGTGACGTGACATCGGGGTGTGTCCACAGCGTTTCCACAGCATAACCAAAATAGTCTCTTGAACACATCATTATGAAGCTCAAAACAACCTGAAATAACATTAGCTTTGCAGGGCTGTGCTGCCCACCGGCTGCTAACAGCTAACGTTAACAAGCTTCCTCCCGCATCGAAGATGCGTGTGTTTGGGAGGTAATGATGCTACGCAGGATAAATTAGACGTGGATTATACTGCAAGAGTTGTGTGAGAGATATTTTGATATAATATTGCTGCCCACATTTACCTCAATTCATCAAGATTTTGTCTTTTTTGTTAACTGTGGAGGCATGCAAAAAAAAAAAGTTCTCTTCAAGAATTCAAGCTAACACGGGGTGAGTGTAATTGTTATACAAATGTTCATTATGTGGGTGAATTATTCCTTTAATATCACTTTCAAATGCCCATATGTGCATTGAAAGACCTATTTATCTGGCCACAAACGCAAGTGGAATCCTTTTAGAAAGAGATCTCTTTCAATATCTCTCGGAGTTTCTCCTGACTTGACCAGTTAGGAGCTACCTTTAGCCTGAGGATATATTGCTTCACAACATAACAGAGATGCAGAGCTTGTGCCACACAGTTCCACTTTTTGTTTTAAAGCTTTCTTACCACAGAGGGAAGGTCCTTTTCTTGTCACGGCCCATTCGGTTGCGGTTGATGGTGGTGGAGCAAGGCACAGCATCGAGATGGTGAGAGCTGTTGGGCAGTGTGGGAACCCACTGACTGCTCCTCTTTGCTTTCTGCTCCCTTATATAAAGGGGAAAAAAAACAAGGTTGACACGGGTTGACAAGAAATGAAGTATTGTAATTCCATTCAATTGAGGGACTCACAAGAAACAGATTAAGATATCCTGACTTTTCTGACTGGCTCAGGCTTTCTGTTATCAATTTGTAGTTTCCAAGCCCACGCTGAGATAACCCTTATGAAGACATCACCATGAATTCATCAGGATAGATTTTTTAATACTCCGTTTGTAAAATTGGTGAACTGTTATCTAACTATGGTACAACTAATTTCAGTGCTGTGAAAAGTATTTGGGGCCCACATCTGCTCCTTCGTGTTCTGAGACCAAGGTGCATCTTGAATCACATTCTTTTTGGGACAATGGAAACAAAATGAAAATGTAACAACAACAACAACAAGAACACAACAAATGCTAAATGAGCCATCGTCTCATTGAAGTTACCTGAGGTAAGCCGGGGGCTCTGTGCTGATGGACACTGCCTTGTATTTCTCATCATTACCCTCGAAGATCTCTTCACATTCTGATGCCTTCAGCAGAGTAACACTAGTGGCTACAGATGGACAATGGCCAAGACAGAAACACAGATGCATGTCAACTTTTACTCACATCTTAACTGCTGAATCTCACATGCATTGTGGCTATAATTGCGAAGGATTCTAACTGATGCAGTTGCTATCATTGTCATAATGTTTTGGGATTTTTTTTGTTGGGGGTTAAACATGGTAGGTGTTGTAAATTCTTCACAGACAAAGACGATAAAGTTACGGAGCTTTTATTTTGAAATTGTATTGGACGTTGCGGACTGTTTCCGCTTCCGGTTGCGCTAACGGTAGATCTTACGTAGGACCAACGGTCGAATCAGATCGAGTCATTGACGATGTAAGTGATAGAAGTGTAAATCTGAATCTATGTGGCGTAACTGTTCCGTTTGTTGTTGTACTTAATGTTTTTAAGTGCATTTACTGTGAGTGTCAAAGTTGAGCTAAGTGGCTAACCTGGCTAGCAAGCCTGTATTCTTTGAATGTATGTGTGTTTGCTTTAAGAGTTTACTATTGCTAGTATTTCAGTTCTATAATTCGTTTTCTGTGTTTATTTCAGAAACTCGGTCATCTATTATTCAAACTCATTCATCATCTGTAAATCTGTCAAACTATAAGACTGAATTCAGAAACGTATGGCTCAAACAGATGTCTACGTGTTCTCTGACCGGAACCCTGTAGTGGTCAATAATCATCTTTAAATCAGCAACTCAGGGGTTGAATCCCCAACAAATGGTCCTTCGAGCCGGATTAATTGACTACTACAGAAGATGACATCTGAAGATAGATCTACCCATCAGCCTTATTTCGAAGATCAGCAGCGTCATGTGAGACATCATCGCGTCCCCAAACATCTTGAGGACTATGTCCTTGCCTACAATCCACAGCGACCTGCCCTTTCCTCCCATTCTACAGAGGAGCAGAGAGGAGCAGCGGCCGCAGCAGAGTGTAGCCGAGCGGATACAGCCTCTTATCTGGGCAGACGCACAGCCTCACACAGCCCCAGCTCCGATGACCTGCTGAACAGCACTTCACTTAAACAACTCATCGAATCCATCTCTAGGAACGAGAAGGAAGAGGACGCTGAAGTGGTTCAACTAACACACAAACTCCAGCAGTATGAAACCAGACGTCGTCGTCAGGAGCTGTTGGAACACATCTCTTCCTTCATGATGGAAGAAGAGATAGACGAGGGTCATGACACCAGTAAGAGTGCCACACCCCCATCAATACCTTCATCTCCCGTGCCTCACCCCCAGATGTCCCTCTTCTCCCCAAGTAGCTTGCTTTCATCGACAGAGGAGCAGGCTAAGGACACGGAGCCTCAGGCTATTGGACATATAACAGGACACATGTCTGGGAGACCAGAGGTTGAGACTGAAGTTAGAGCCTACGCTCCTATAGCAGGAGACCAGAGACTAAATTCTGCATTTACCCCAGTGCTTCCAGCCTCATCAGAGCGGTTGGGCTACTTGTGTTCTGTAGTTTCATCAGGCATGATGACACCTACTCCGGTCCAGCAGTACCCTACTAAGTCAGACCCACTGCAGCCTCATACCTCAGGGCTGCCTCGCCACCGTGGTGATGAAGGACAAGCGCGTGGACAGTCGATTGCTACTTCTCCACTGCATGAGCCTATAGCAGTCTCTTACAGCTATCCAGCCACACAGCATTACCACTCACCACAAGTGATGCCTCACGGCCTTTTCAGCCATGGCCCGCCTCACTATGCTACAGTGCCTTCATCACTACCACCACTTCAGCAGACTCTCTGCGCCCAGAGGTAATTCATCTCCAGCTCATCAGATGCAGCTGCCATCAGGTCAGACTGTGACCCCATACAGCTCTGGTCTGCCACAACGCCCTGCATATGGTGTGCCAACACCCAAAATCCCCGACTTCTCCACTGACTGCGAAAGGGAGATCGCTAACCTGAAGCTGGCTGTAGACAATCTGCTCGAGCCTTATACAGAACTGTCCGAGAAGTATAAATATCACGTGCTACTCGAACATCTTAAGCTGCCCGAGGCGCAGATGATTGGTCAGTCTTGCCGCCACCATCCAAACCCATACTCAGCAACTATGCAAGCCTTGCAGTTACAGTATGGCCAGCCACACCAGCTGGCACAAAGTGAGATAGCAGCCATTCTGACCACCCCAGATGTGAAGCCTAGTGATGCCCACATCTTCCAGAGTTTCGCCCTACAAGTCCACCTCCTAGTGACTATGCTGCTCTCCTTAGAGGGACCCAAGAGTATGGAGCTAAACTGTTGCTCTCATGTCGACCGCTTACTTAGTAAGCTACCAAAGTACCATAGAGATGGGTTTATTGAGTATTTACAAGTTCAGGGAAAGCTGAATAGCACAAGTCTCAACCCCTACAACCTACAAGATCTCAATGTATGGCTTCAAGGTAAAGCTCAACAGCAGCGCCTGTCCAGCAGATTGGTGCAGCGCTACCAAACAGGACAACCCCCAAGTAAATGGAAGGGAGAAGATCACGTCAAAAGGCAAAGTTCAAGGTGTCTCTGTATATCACAGTACAGGGCCCCAGAGTCCCTCCAGTAACCACACACAATCCAAGAAACCATTCAAAATACAATGTCTCTTCTGTGACAGCAAAGAACATTATATCAGTCGCTGTCGCAGTATCACAGAGCAGTCAGCAGTTGATCTGGATAAGTGGATAACGGAGGGAAGGCGCTGCTGGAAATGTGCACGTACTCATGCACCTGAGTCGTGCAACCTCAAGAAACCCTGTAGTGACTGCAATGGTATTCACCTCCAAGTCCTCCACGGTGTAGCACAGCGTCGAACCATCAACTCACAGTCAGGGGCCACAGAAAGCAGAGTCTACCTGACACCCAGCATTACATCAAGCAAAGTACTGCTGAAAGTAGTCCCCATCCTGCTGCACAACAAGTCCAGGTCTATGGAGACATTTGCTATCCTGGATGATGGCGCACAGAGGACTATCATCCTGCCACAGGCTGTCCAACAGCTCCAGTTGACCGGTGAGTCTGAGACTATTTCCCTACGCACAGTGCGGACAGACCTAACGTAGCTACAAGGGTCAAAGGTCAACTTTGAAATCTCCCCCAGATATAACCCACAGAAGCACTACAAAGTGCAGGGAGCATTCACAGCTGAAGGCCTAGACCTAGTAGAGCAAACCTACCCAGTGCAAACACTCCAAAGACGACACACTCACCTGCGCGGGATCCCATTGAAGTCTTTCTTTAACGCCCGTCCAATGGTGTTGCTTGGATCAGATCACGTACATCTGATTACTGCCACTAAGCCGGTACGTAGAGGAGCTAACAGTGGACTTGTTGCCATCCACACTGCCCTCGGATGGGCTTTGCAAGGTGCTGAAAGGTGTGGATCCCAGCCAACTGCAGTGCAGCAATGTCTTTTCACCACAGTCGTTCCTCCGAATGACCTCTTGTGCCGAAACGTGGAAAAGTCGTGGCAACTTAACGTTCTGCCTTTTTGGAACGAGAAATTGGTAGTTCGTTCCCGTGAGGACCAAGAAGCCATGAACCTCTTAGACACAAAGACGCAGAGGGTCAACTCTGAAGGTGTTCAACGCTATGCAACCCCTCTCCTGAGGAGAGGAGCCCCTCAACTGAACAGTTCGACTCATTCAGTCATAACACATCTGCGAGCCACAGAGAAACGGCTCAAGAAGGATCCGGAGAAGGCAGCTATCTATTCAGAGGAGCTGGCAGAGCCCGGTCGTTGGAGTCAAGGGCCTCCATTCTTAAACCAGAGTGCTGAGCATTGGCCAAGGAAGCCTAAGCATGCTACAGCAGTGAGTTCAGCTGATCACATTCTGAGGCCTCACAACAGTGGAACCTAAGGACAATCTCCCTGATGCTTCTCAGTTCAGTACATGGAAGGAGTTGGTAGAGGCCACTCGTCAAGCAAGCCAGGGTGCTCAAGGGGTGGCCGAGGGTCAGAAATACCATCAAACTACTAACCCCCAGGATGCGGAGATTCTCCTGCTGAGGAAGTGTCAAGCCCATAGCTTCCCAAAAGAGGTCACCGCTCTCGAAGCACAGAAACCGGTGCAAAACCACAGCCGCTTGGTCCGAGTAGGAGGGTGGCTGCGAAGGCTGCAGAACACAGACCTAGGAGAGATCCATCCGATTGTGCTCGATCCAAAGCACCCAGCAACAAAGCTCCTCATCAAACACATGGACGAACGTCTGCTTCATCCAGGTACGGAGCGGGTGTATGCAGAACTGTGAAGGCAGTATTGGATCTTGCGAGGACGACAAGCTGTCAGACACCACCAGCTCAAGTGTCCATCCTGCCAACGCTGGCGAGCTCAGCCCAAGGTCCCACAGATGGCGGACTTGCCACCACAGCGCCTCAGGCTTCTCTGTCCACCTTTCTTATGGGAGAGAGGTTCGTTCCATAAAGGCCGGCCTTCAAGTCGCAGTTGGGAGCCAATCAGTCTCTGAAGACGTCCTCTACACAACTTTAGTGGAGGTCGAAGGCATCCTAAACTCAAAACCACTAGGGTATGTGTCAGCTGATGTCGCTGACCCTGACCCCATCACTCCTAACATCCTCCTCATGGGGCGGCGGGATGCATCGTTGCCTCAAGTTGTCTATGCCCCCGCAGGCATGGGAAGGCGGAGATGGCGCCACTGTCAGACGCTTGTGGACCAGTTTTGGATTCAGTTCACCCGGAACTATTTGCCCACTCTTCAGACAAGGCAGAAGTGGCAGAAGGCCGCTGATAACATTGCTGTGGACTCAGTCGTTCTGATCGTTGATCCATCGCTTCCCAGGGCTCAGTGGCCCATTGGGAAAGTATGTAAGACAGTCCCTAGTCAAGACGGATGTATCAGGACCGCAGAGGTCCTGGTGAATGGTAAAGTCTACACAAGACCTGTTGCTCGTCTGATCCAGCTCCCTGAGCTCAGGGATGATGCTAATGATGCATGAAGAATTCCTGTTATTACACATTTGCTGCTCAAATGTGGGGGCGGCTGTTGTGAATTCTTCACAGACAAAGACGATAAAGTTACGGAGCTTTTATTCTGAAATTGTATTGGACGTTGCGGACTGTTTCCGCTTCCGCTAACGGTAGATCTTACGTAGGACCAACGGTCGAATTAGATCCGAGTCATTGACGATGTAAGTGATAGAAGTGTAAATCTGAAGCTATGTGGCGTAACTGTTCCGTTTGTTGTTGTACTTAATGTTTTTAAGTGCATTTACTGTCAGTGTTTATCATGTAATTAGCCATCGAAATAATAGCCCAAAGTTGAGCTAAGTGGCTAACCTGGCTAGCAAGCCTGTATTCTTTGAATGTATGTGTGTTTGCTTTAAGAGTTTACTATTGCTAGTATTTCAGTTCTATAATTCGTTTTCTGTGTTTATTTCAGAAACTCGGTCATTCATCGGTCATCTATTGTTCAAACTCATTCATCATCTGTAAATCTGTCAACAAACTATAAGACTGAATACAGAAACGTATGGATCAAACAGATGTCTGCGTGTTCTCTGACCGGAACCCTGTAGTGGTCAATAATCATCTTTAAATCAGCAACTCAGGGGTCGAATCCCCAACAGTAGGTATCCTGTATGCTGGACAGTTTTCCCTGTGTGATGTTTTATCAAACACCAGTATATGGAGCCAGAGCAGATGTCATAACAAACAGTGCCTCCCTCGCCACACTGTTTGTATATTAACCAAACTTAAATCACTGACACTACGAGTAAAACACCTGCATTCAGAAACTCAGTCAAGTATGATATTATCGGCAAAATATTACTTTAAGTACTGACATTAAAAGTACCCGTGCAGTAAAATGTTCCATGTCAGTGTTACTATTATATCTGATGTTTTAGGTTATACAGTATATTATTGCTGCATTAACGTGTATGCTGCATGTTTTTAACTAATTTATATACTGTTGGTTAGTTTAATCTACAGCAATGCATCGTATTCTACAAGATCATCAAATGTTTGCAGCGCCAGTACAGCAAAGTACATTATGTACCTCCGAGATGTAGTGGAGTAAAAAGTACAATATGTACCTCCGAGATGTAGTGGAGTAAAAAGTACAATATGTACCTCCGAGATGTAGTGGAGTAAAAAGTACAATATGTACCTCTGAGATGTAGTGGAGTAAAAAGTACAACATGTACCTCTGAGGTGTAATGGAGTAAAAAGTACAATATGTACCTCTGAGATGTAGTGGAGTAAAAAGTACAATATGTACCTCTGAGATGTAGTGGAGTAAAAAGTACAACATGTACCTCTGAGGTGTAATGGAGTAAAAAGTACAATATGTACCTCTGAGATGTAGAGGAGTAGTGTTTAATGGCGGATTGAAAACCACCTGTATAGCGCCACCTAGCATCTGTGTCTGGAGTGATATTCGGCCAATCCAACGATGAGGATTGTAACCAATTCAATTTGGTGATACAATGGCGACTGGGTCTGCCCACTTAGTGTCAAAAAGAAAACCGCGAGCGAGCGATAGAGCAGTGATAGAAGTGGTGCACCAGGAGGCACTCCTTGCTCTAAGCATGGTTTTGTCCTTGCAGGCTTTAAGTTAGCTCGCGCTTGCAAAAGTAATTTGCGTGAGCTGCTGTTTGAGTTGCACGAACCTCTACACAGACGCTCGCAGATCTCCTTCATGCTCACGGATTTTGACATTGATTTGCCTTCATACTGCTGCAGTCTCCAAATGTTCTCCAGCCTACAAACTAGTTTTACTTGTTCAAGGTGAGCAGGAGGATTTTCCAGTTCTGTTGTTTCCCCATCATCACCGAATTTGACAGTCGACATCCCCTGTCGTTTTCTTTATTCAAAAGCTTTTGTTTTCATGAGCAGTAACTTAACAGGACTCAGACAGCAGTGGTCAGCCAGGTGTTCCTCTCTTCCCTTTGCTCTCCTCGGGAGAGGAACTGTGTGGGGGAGATGATGGAGACTTTTGATAAGTTGTCCAGACTGTGTCCACACGCTGTCCATACATCACTGAGATCTGAACTCAGTGTGAGCCTGGCAACCTCAGCATGTGACCCAGCAGATCAGATCTCAGTGAGCCAAGATGAGATGTGGGAGCGTGCAGCGTGGTCAGATGACAGAAGTCCTATTGGAAAGAAAAGTGTAACCACGACCTACATACGACAATAGGGGTGGGGGAAAAAATCGATATAGTATCGCGATATTTTGCGTGGTGATATTGTATCGATACACGGACGCCAAGTATCGATCTTTTATTATAAAAACTATAAAAGAAAATTTACTAGAAAAATCAAATCAATTGCTTTTTCAGTCCACTAGATGGTGCCGAGTTGTTTTCTAGTGAGGTCAGCAGAGGTGCCGGGTCAGCGTGATTGGTAGGAAGTTGGTCAAAACAAAGATAGAGACATCGGAGAAAGAAATCAGAAATGCAGCGTCCGCGTTTAAATCAGACGTCTGGACTTATTTTGGATTTTTTTAACAAGGAAGGGAAGAAGGACATGAATATGACACATGGATATGACACCGTCGCGGCGTTTTTTCACCGACACATCCGTGCCCAAGTTCTACAGAGAAGCGAAGCTTAAAGTTGAGGAATCTTTGAGTACAGCAGAAAAAGTTGCATTAACTTGCGATGCGTGGACGTCAAGCGCAGTGGATTCCTATGTGACTATAACAGCACAATATCTCAGAGGACTGGCGACTGCTGTCTCACGTTCTCCAAACTAGAGCAGTACACGTAAGTCACAGCGGGGCAAACATTACAGACCTCCTGCTAAATGCAGCACAAGATGGGGGATTGCCGACAAAAACCTGGTGGTTGTAACAACGCTTCTAACGTGGGCGTTGCCGTTCATTTAGCGGGATTCCTGCATGTGAAGTGTTTCGCTCACCCTCTCAATCTGGCCTCACAACAGGCGTTAAATCTGCCAACAGTAGCCAGGCTCATGGGGAGAGTGCGGCGCATAACTGGCTCTCTGCCCTCGACGTCCACGCATCGCAAGTTATACTGAGTTATATAAGTCTTATAGACATGTTTGCATTTAGTTAAGTTGGACTATGTAGTAATACAAACAGTTCAGTTTGTCAGGTTCCTGCAACATTTATGACATTGTTGGTCAGTCTGTCTGCTTGACAATCCTATTTTACTGCAATAAAAATGATTGAAGTGAGATGAACAGACTGAAAACTTTATCTTGTTAGATAAAACATGTTGACACAGTTTTCCTTCATAATTTGAAGTTGAAAAAAGTAATAAATCGCAATATATGTTATCGCAATACTCAGAATATGGCAGTATCGTGATAACATCGCAGTATCGTGATAATATCGTATCGCGGGACCTCTGGTCATTCCCACCCCTAGTTGACAAGTCACTAGTCTGGCTGGTCACTCGTTCAAATTTATTTTGTTAAAATTGTTTATAGCTGCAATTATTAAATATAAACCTTATAAACTGTATGTATGTTTCCAAGACAAATTTCCTTCGGGACAATAAAGTCTATCTTATCTTAAACAACCTATGGACATTACAGACGAGTAATCCCAAATGACTTGATTTTGGTCCAGAGGTGAAAAACAAACAAAGACACACCACTCACCATGTGATGATGCTACGATCTTCTTCCTCTCCTCCACCGAGGCCAGCCTCCTCCATAAAGATGGATATCGTTTATACAGAGAGCCTCTGAACATGCGCAGGTAGTTTCCAACCTGGGGAAGAAAGGCAGATCGTTTACCTTTAGACAACCAAAATGAAATAAACTACAAAAAACATTCTGCAGATTAAATCGTTTTTAATATTTGCACACAAGGCCTCAAAATAAACTAACCATCCAGGTTTTGTGGTGCTACAAGTTTCTAAGACAAGTTGTTATTGGGGCTTTCCACCAAAAACAAAAATCACTTTCTGACCTCACCCCATTCTTTGCCTACAGGTTGACGATATGAGAGAGTGTTATAATGTGGTTTGATAAACCACAATAAGCAGGAGACAGGGGCCCTCACAGCTGGTTCATATTGGATGACCACCCTCTGTAAATACAGATATCTTCTTCAAAAATAAACATCAGTATGGTTCTCTGTTTATCGCTTATTTACAAATTCAATACTTTTGGTATTTTTTTTACTTTTAAAATATGTTATAGGGTTAGGGAAGTTATCATTAACAATTCAATTTTTTTTTAAATGTAAAAAACACTGAGCAAAACTTGGAAATGGGTTGAAAGTGATGAAGCTTCCTCGTGCCTGGTAAAGAGCTTCCCTTTAGGACAGTGATTCTCAACTGGTGGGTCGCGACCCAAAAGTGGGTCATTGCCTGAAGAAAATATTTTTAAAAAATCCTGTGCTTTTATTTTGAAGGTGATTATGCAGCGGAGTGCCGTCTATTCACACTCCTTAACAATTCCATTCCATTATCCAAACCGCTTATCCTATTCAGGGTCCCTGGATCCGATCCCAGCTGACATTGGGCGAAGGCGGGGTACACTGGACAGGGCTCCAGTTTACCGCAGGCCACATATATAGACAGACAAACATTCACACCTACGGGCAATTTTGAGTCTCCAAATAACCTAAGCTGCCTGTCTTTGAACTGTGGGAGGAAGCCGGAGAACCCGGAGGGAACCCGCGCTGCCAGTACCCGTGTCCCTCTTGCTGTGAGGTGACAGTGCTAGCCACTACACCACCGTGCAGCCACTCCTTAACAATATTTGCCGTTAATGCTAATATCTGCAGAGGATAAACTGAAAACTATACCTCTGTTAATAGGTATGATACTAAGTAGAGGAATTGAAGACATGTCGGATGACATGAAACAACAGACCACAGCTCGAATTAACTATTTTAACAGAGAAGTACAGAGGACTGACGGAGAGGTTTTGTCACCTGAAGCTCAACATCAGTAAAAGCTATGAGCTACCAGAGGAACAGGAGCACCCTGTGCTGGTCCTCATCCAGGGAGAGGAAGTGAAGTGAAAGAACTTTGGGGTACAAATCAATAAACTGGACTGGACTCACAACACTGAAGCCCTCTTCAGTGTGGGACAGAGCAGACTGTTATTTCTGCAACAAACTCCTACAGGTCTTCTAGCATGCTGCAGTAGTCAGTGTTCTGTTCTTCGTGACCAGGTGGTTGCATCAAGACCTGAAGGTCACCAGTCTCTCAATAAGCGATTAAGGAAGGCCAGCTAAGTGATCGGCAGAGTGAGGACAAGGGACAAAATAAAACCATCTTGGATAAACCTTGACCCTCTCTACAACCAGACGGGCAGACTGGCAGCTCGATGCAGAGAGAAGGATAAGGAACAAAATGGAAGCCTGGGAGCTGCTCTTCTTCAGGCTGAGGCCCCTTGAGGAAAAGCTTTTGATTTACATTAGGGATGTATAAATGAAAGTGTTGATATATAAACAAATGATTTGACTTGACTTTGCTGTTCTTGATCTGCTGTATGCCTATTGGCGTGCAAGTTAATTGAGAGAAAAAGAAAGAGAGCCCTTGTACGTGTTCACATAATTGGCCAATAAAGCCGATTCTGATAGACCACGAAGTGATAGCATGACAGTAGACGATGCTTCACATATGGATGTTGCTGCAAAGAAGCTACAATCGATAAAATGTGGACGCTTCCCACACATCTTCAACCCGGCACCACATTAGATCTGTACAATCACCAATCAAGATAAGTGTCACCAATTCAGTCTCTGTGTAAAAGTTAAATATGGCCACAATCTGAGTTATGGCGTTGAATAGTGGCCAGAAAAGTGATTTTGAAGAACATTATGTCACAATGAAGTTGATCTTTTGATTATAAAATGTCATCACTTCATAATCTTTCCTATTATGACATTTGTGTGAAATGTTTCCACAATGATTGTATTCATTTTTTAGTTATGGCCCAAACCCTGATATTGAGGTCACAGTGACTTTTGACCACCAAATTCAAATTTGTGGTAAAAAAAAAGTCCCTAATTTGCTCTCTTTTAAATTTCTTTTAAAAATTTGGACTAAAAGTATTGAAATTGTGAATCACCTTGTTTGTTATCCAATGATGAGAGAAGCATACAGTCCTGTTTATATTTGTAGAAGATATCTGTGTCTTTAGGCAGCGTGAGCCTCGACGCGGGTCCACTTTGAGGGCCCGTCTTTCTGGCTGATCAATTCCGATTGGAACATCAAATTGAAACGAGTGACACCCTCCTGTCTGTCTTACGGGACAACACAAACATGCAAAATATGATGCAAATATAATACTATATAAGTATCAACTCTCCTCTGACCCTGTCATGGTTTATATTCTATAATAAGTCTTTTTTGACACTGATCACCAGAGAAAAAAAACGATGTTATAAAAGGTTAAATAACTGATTGCAAAGTCTTTCTCTCCTTTCAAGTAAATATTGGGAAGAGGCAACTTTGGCAGCAGTTACAGCCTTGATTCTATGTGCATAGGTCTCAATCAGCTGTACACGGGTGGACCTCTTCCTCAGTTGAAGTTCTCTTACAGACTTTACTGACACAGGTATATCTCCAAGGTGTCTCTGTACGTCAAGCCTTCACGCGCCTGCTGCAGTGAGGCACCACCACGCTTCATGGTGGGGGTGCTGGGTCTCTGCCTTCTTTTGATATTGTGGATGTCAACACAAATCAAAGTGTTCGAGAAGCTCTTTGTTCCAGAGCATCTAGTTCAGTGAGACACAGTGAGCACCTCAAAGCCAAGACTAAGATCACTTACTGGGTAGACCTCCTTTAATACTCACTCATTTATGGCCCCAAGACCTGGTGTTAGGGTTCCTGCTCTCTCAAACATCCATAGTTAGTATAGCATAGTGACGTAGAGGCGTCACTACTGTAGACATATATGGTTTAGCTTTACAATTGGTATGTTCAAATATCAGACGTGGCGACAGACTGAGTTCGCACGTTACTTCATGTTGATGTAACGTTGGTGATCTAACGTTAAAACAACTAACGTTATACTAGACTGGAATTACAAGTTAACGTTACTGCAAGACAGCACAAGATATTCTGTTAACTTATTTGGTTTTGAACATATAAATGATGTTTCACCTGCCGGTTGCTGGCCTTACTTTAGCCGATAATATCCCGTTCTTCGTTTTTAGGTATTTCTTTGTTAAGAAACCATCAATGGGACTGGGTTAGCATGCTAGCATCAACTAGCCAGAAGAATAGACAACTGAGGCTAACCTTAGGGTACCAAGCTTTCAAAGTAAATGAATAGATAGTCACATACCTCTGACCCAACCATGTAAAAGTCTCCATCTTGCTCCAATTGGAATTTAACTGGTTTCTGGCCAAACGTTTTACTAAGAGCCAATTGCATCTTCACGCAGTCATTAAGCAGCTATTTTAAGCAGCCTTCTCTTCTCCAGATGCGTTTGTGACCTATGATAAAAATGGGAAATCAGGGTGTCCTTGACAATTGCGTTCACTTCAGTTTTCTGCATTTAAAAACTCCAGCAAGGACAATGTCGACCAAATAGGTGTATAGCTGCATAAGGAGAGGGCAAAACATACTAAGACTACAACTAATGCTGGACACGTCCCTCTTTAGAAAGTGTATTAATCCACATCTGTGATGTGGATTTCTAAGTCTTTGTTGAAGTTTCTTTTCGAAAATCACGAACGCTGCATTGGTCTTACTCTTCGTTTCAATGTAGAGGAACAATTTCCAAAGACCACTACCGCCCCCTATCGATCTAAAGTGAGACTAGATTTAACCCACGTTTATCCGCAAAGACAATATTAAAATGGCATTTCCATTTCATTGGGGATTAGTCAAATTTTAAATCCCATTTGCTATATTACAATAAGTACTTAATATTTAGTGAGATCAAAATAAAACACATGTAGGAATTAGATGTATGAATGTAAACGTTACACTGAAATACAGTGCATTATGTTGGTTATAACTTGGCTTTTTAAGTCTGACAGTAAAATCCAACTCCATTTGTACAGCAGTTTTCTTAAGATTATTGAGAAGTGCAAAATACAACAGAATAACCAGTTGTAATACATAAAAAACTATGACTTCACTACAGTCCATTACTCATCTCAACCCACTATACAGTAGTACAGATGATTAGAAACTCAAATTAGGCCCATATACTGTATATATTTTTTGTTCCAGGGCAAGCATAATTCAACAAAGCTTTTCAATCCTCCCAATGTGACATATGCATTTCACACTTCATCTCATTAGCTTCTTTTATCCCTTCTCTAGAACAACAAACAGGTCAAATATTATCTACCAGGATTCATAATCCATTTCCCACAAACCAGATAACATGGCAACATTTAAAAAATAGAAACAACAGAATTCAAAATGTGTGGAAAATCCATAAAAAAAAAAACCAGAGGAGATGTCACAAACAATAACATTGGCAAGACTCACCCCTTTGTATATGACATAACTACACATATCTGATTTAAGGCTGTTTGTATCAAATACAACACAAAAGGAGTACAGCTGTGAAAACTTAACCTGATAGGAGGAAAAGATGGAGTTGAGAAAATAGTACAAATCTTGATATTTATATCACAATGAGCTGCTGTGAGAACAGAGAATGCAGTTACAAGAGCTGTTCTACAGACAACAATGCTATTTGTACGTATCAATTAGTCGGAGATGTTTTTGGTTTCAAGCAATACTTCTACAGATCAAAGAGATCAAACCAAAGCATCATTTGCCACACACATTTATTTCTTTAAAAAGTGAAATGAGAAAAAGAATGCACTGGCCATCTGAATAAATTCATTTAGATATTTTACTGCTCTCATTGTTTTCTCTTTAATATGAGAGTTGTTTTGTATCCTTTTTTATTTTTTATTTTTTTAGATTGAAAAAAAAACATCACCGGAGGCCAAAGGCTCACAATCCAGAGTTCCTTCAGGAGCTTGTGTTCTCTCAAAGAGTCTTAGAGCAAGGCTCTCGCATCAAGAAGAGTTTCTGGGGATGATATAAGCCCATATACAGAGACAACAGACGTTATCTCTATATCTGGCAATCTTCATCCAGAACTAAACAAACAAGTCAAAAACAAAGACCGTGTTCATCCACTTCATCTCTCTGAGGGACTGTCCTTGAAAGTGACCTGACAATCAGACACCACCTGTGGCCATATTTAACCTCCAAGGCGCTGTCCCTCTCCCCAGGCAAACCCTCCCGGGCGCTCCTCGGGCAAAGGGTTGTAGTTGGCATCTTCCTCTGGTGTGTCAAACAGCATCTTTCTGTGGGAGACACGCAAAGGAGGATGATGAGGGATTTTCTAAAGATTTCTGATTGAACACCCATGATCTAGTGCCGCCATCAAGCCAAAGTATACACTGTGCACAAAATCTCATTGCAGATGGCCATGAAACTCCCTAAGCAGGTTCAGGCTCCCCAGAGGACAGACCCTTTTCATTGTGGATACTCTGCAAGCTTTCCTCTAGCCACCATAAGGACAAAATACATACAGGTCAATTCATTCATTCATCCACTTTCAAACTGTAGGGTGTACTGTATGTTGAAACTTACAGGTTTGGGCTGTCAGTTAGAAGAAAGCAGAAACTCACATGATAGACGGGGTCTTGAGCCACCTTCCACCACCTGGCTGGTTGGGGAAAACATCCTCCAGAAAGAAGTACACATGGCCAACAGCGATACCTCAAGAATGGTAAAAAACATTTGAACACTATTCATACTGTGTACACCAACAACCACACCAGTTCCATTTTAGCACATCAGCAAATAATAAAGGACTGCAGATGACAGTGATAGGTACCTAAAAGGTCAACAATGATGGAGTTTCCCAGCAGAAGTGAGAATCCCATCAGCACCCAGGGAAGGAAGGGGGCCTGGAAATTCAGCAGGCCAAAGAAATTCATGCGAACGTTTGGATTTCGCCGACTCCACACGTACACCAGCATGATAGTGAAGGCTTGGCCCAGAAACACCAGGCTTACAAAAGTGCCAAATATCTGACACCTTGTTAAAGAACATGTCTTTGAACAAACTGATCGTTGTATAGCCATGCTGGTGCCAAATAAGGAGGGCTACTCCACAAACACACAGTTAACTCAGTCTGGATGAGACGAAGAAATGATTCTTACCAACGAGAAATATACAGTATATGTTAGTTATTATGAGGTAAGTGATGGTCAGTGGGACAGAAGTGGCATACCACCAACAATGGGCATATGGTACACCACTGGTATATGAATATGAAAAGCGACAAAAGTGTTGCACGCAGCAGCATATCAGAATACCACTTTTTCAATTTAGCAGCAAAGATGCCGGTGCAACGTCTCCCACAAGCTTGTGGTTATTAAATCTTCCTTCCCTTTACACAGTACAAGTGCAATGCAACTAAGGAGCTACCAGCTTGGTATCCCATAATGAAGGAGGAATGAAAAGATGCAGTGGGCTACCCATAATAACAGCATTATACACACACAAACACAATATTAGTGAAAGTTAAAGGGCACCATTAGCTTTACAAGAGACTCTGTTTACATGCACCAAATATTCCGGTTTTTGCCCTTATTCCAAAAAAGAAAAATATTCCTAATAAGCTGTTTACATGGCTAATGAAAATAAATATTCCAATTTACATGCAGCCGTGTGTATTCTGATTAACGGAAGATGACCTCGTGACTCAGCCCCATCATTCTCGGCTGTGTTTGATGAGTCGAGGCCATAACATGTAAAACATGTAAAAGTGATATCCAAGTCGTTCACAATGCTTAACAGTACGTGTGCTTCTCCTTCCATCCACAGATGTAGGCTTTTCCTCTGGGCGTGGATCTCTACTCCAGCTTTGCAAACTGTTGGAGAGTTGGTTTGTGTTCAACTCACAGAGCTGGTCGTACACAGGAGAGAGGCCTGTTCTGAATGAGCTGTATGTCCAGAGAATGCTCCTAAAACCTGAAGAATATCAACACATCACACGTCTTCATCTGAAAACGCTCCGTTTCAGAACATCCAAATGGAATATGATGTCTTTGAACCATATCAAGTTTGGAATATTATCATATTGGGAATAATATAATAATATGAGTGTGCATGTAAACGTAGTCAATGTTGAGGTCAACAGAAGTGATAAATGATTTACTGGTCATTGACATTCACTACAGCCCTCGCTATCTGTACATGGAGATGATTCTCAATGGAACATTAATGGAAGGATACGGTCATCAGAAGGCCACCAAAGAGGAACATGAAGACAAAGTCAGCCGTGCGTCCCCTGAAGGAGCCCTCCTCCAGCATCCGGCAGTATCTATACCTGGAAGCTAACGGTTAAGGAACTCGACACAGACTTTACACATTTCATCATCACTAAAGAAATGGCCATCATAATGGTTTGTGTTTGGATGGTTGTGCATCTTACAGAAGGTATCTCTATCATGTGACACCATAGACATGAAACGTTTCCTCATCCCATCTCTGAAACCACATCGAGCCTTCCCCTGCCAAACAAGACGTATGCAACCACACTTCACATGCTAGATGAAGTGAGACATGGAACCAAGAAGGATACAGAAAAATCATATTGAACAGGAAATTGAAGCCAACTGGACCAAAAAACAGGAAGTTGGTTATTAGTCGCCATACCTACAAAAAGAAAAAAGACAACATTCAGCTGTACATAACATACACACAGAGTAAGATGCACAGATCCAGGTCATGTTCAACCTTTCTGTGGTGGATAGAGGCTTTCTTTAACTGCAGAAGCGAGTTCACAGTGGTGTGAGACAGGCCACATGACATGGACGATCAGAGCAGTCTGTATCACAAACATAGCTCATTGTGTGAAAAATCAATAGAACTATTTCTATTTGATTTAGATCACAATCTAAGAAAACCACAAGATAAATAGATTTGTTCTTATTTTGACAAAAAAAATATTCTAACAGATTAAATGTAACATCATACAACAATGATTTCACTTATTGATTCATCCTGTTTGTAGTCAAAAACACTTTTACTGTTAAATAGAAGACACATCTGAAATGCTCCTTTTGGCCTCAGCCGGCTGGAGGGTGTGTCTGATTGACAGCAGCTGACGGTGTTAAGTTAGGGAGGACGAAAAATGTCATAAGTATAAATAAATAAATCCATACATAAACGTATAAATACAGAAATGAATAAATAAAAGTTGATGCCTAAACAGGAAATAAATAAATCTATTTCTACATTTTTTGTTCACCTTCATTTCTGTGTCCGTATGTTAATGAGGTAGGTGGTCCAAACCTCATTCTTAAGCAGGATTGGTCAACTAGGGGAGCAAGACAGAAGCAACATATTCCTAGCAAATCATCCCTGTAGACGACGTCAAGAAACTAGCTCGCAGCACTAACGGCTTCCTCAGTCTGCAGCTGGGACTGCTGCGCGAGGCCGCTGTGAGACTGACCACCTGTGAGTGCTTTGGGACGGCGGAGGGGCTCACGGCAGTTGAGGACAGTAACTGCAGAACAATACGGGTTTTCACATCAGAGTCTCCAATAACACCAGAAAAAGTCGCTAGATTTGTCGCTAGTCACTTTTGACAAAAAAAAATTCGCCAAGAGGGTTTGGAAAGTCGCCAGATTTAGCGAGAAAGTCACCAATTTGGCAACACTGGGCTAGCCAACTTCAACGTTACTGTGCAAGGCAGAAGTAGTGGACCAGAAGCCATCACACTC
This sequence comes from Anarrhichthys ocellatus, assembly GCF_004355925.1. Classification (NCBI taxonomy): domain Eukaryota; kingdom Metazoa; phylum Chordata; class Actinopteri; order Perciformes; family Anarhichadidae; genus Anarrhichthys; species Anarrhichthys ocellatus. Next base: position 177,270 of record NW_022280209.1, on the reverse strand, counting down.
CTGTGACCAATCCTGCTTTAGACAGAGGTTAGGACCTCCCACCTCATTAGCATAAATAAATAAATGAATAAATGTAGGTGAACAGAAATGTATAAATAAATATATGAATTTCTTTATGTCCTGTTTGATTATCAACTTTTATTTATTCATCTATACATTAATCTATTTATTTTTACTTTTATTTATACCTTTATTTATCTATTTCAACATTGATTTCAGCATTTAATTATTCTTTTATTTATTTATTTATACATTTATTAATGCATTTATTTATTCATACTTAATCCATATCAAGTGTTTGTAAGACAGATAAGGAGACGTTAGCAGGGAAGCCACAGTGGTTGTGTTGGAGTCTGGCTCTTGCGTTTTGTGACCACCTGCTCTGCCTAGAATATAATGCTGACCTCACTGCTTTTTGCAAGATTTGATTGGCTGGTTCAAAATAAGGTCTCCATCTACGCAGACAGATACCAGATACCAGATTCTGCCAATTTAATAGGGGCGCCACCATTAAACCAAAGATGTGATAAATAAATGTCTTCCTTTTGGGTTTTTCTAAAAGAAGAACACAGGACAGGTGATGTACAGAAAACAGACAAATAAAAGCGATTTCATTTCAGCTGAACTTGTGAACTACTCATTTCAGCTGAAACACTGAGATGTTACAGTATGCACCCTGAATCCTCCTGAGGGTCAGATTACTCACCTGGTAATTCCTTAGAATCAGATCTGGATTGAAGTATAGCTGAAATGGTGTGATGATCTCTAGTTGCTGTGAGAGACGACAAAACAAACAATAATAATGTTAAGATGAAGGATCCAGCTTTGACAAACATTGACATCTTACAAAAAAAAAAAAGAAAGAAATATATACAGTTGTGTGAAAAAGTGTTTGCCCCTTCCTGATTTCTTATTTTTTTGCATGTTTGTCACACTTAAATGTTTCACATCAAACAAATTTAAATATTAGACAAAGATAACACAAGTAAACACAAAATGCAGTTTTTAAATGAAGGTTTTTATTATTAA
>NW_022280209.1:172016-176231 GCF_004355925.1 Anarrhichthys ocellatus | reverse complement strand
TTAATAATAAAAACCTTCATTTAAAAACTGCATTTTGTGTTTACTTGTGTTATCTTTGTCTAATATTTAAATTTGTTTGATGATCTGAAACATTTAAGTGTGACAAACATGCAAAAAAATAAGAAATCAGGAAGGGGCAAACACTTTTTCACACAACTGTATATTAAACCCGAGTCTCAAAGCAGTAACTCCCATTCCATTGCTTGTTGTGATTGTTTGCCGTATCCTGGTTAAGCCGGATAAAGAAGCCAGTTTCTTCACTGAGGCGACTACTGTCCATGGAAATAGAGTTCATCCCACTGTTTTTCTAAATACAGGTGATTGGCATACTCTGGTAAATATAAACTGGGTTTGAAGTGTTTACAAGTACCTTCATTAACTAAATATTTGAAGGAGTGAACATGCACTAACTGTTGCCAAAACCAACTCTTATCACTTGGTTTAACAAGAACACATGGAAATGTGTTCATTCAAACTTATGAATGGTGTGTTTGTGTTAACATATAAGATATCACATTTATACTATCTGCCTATGGAAGGGTACAACAGAAGGTGCTAATCTAAGGAACCCATTTAACCAGCTTGTCGGGAAGGATCCGAAATACCGCTCCAAAGTTTGGCTACATTTTGGCAAAAGAAACACTGGCATGGTTCCTTGACCTCTTATCTCAAGACATTTGAATGAAAATGGTTCTATGAGTTCCCACAAGTCTGCCCTTTACAGACATGCCCACTTCATGAGTAGATGTTTTACAATTTTCTTAAAATGGTGTATTTTAATTTTTCTCAACCGTCTTGGAATTAAATAGATGACTGGATCACTGAATGTGTGATGATGTTAGTCCCCATAGTAGCCATTTCACTGTAGTGAGAACACTATTTTAAACTTGACATCACTGTATAAAATGACCTGTTGTGATCTTTAGGATAATCACAGCCTCATCACAGCAGAGACCTGCGGCCAAAGAGGACGTCTGCTGTTTCCAGCTATATGGACGATAAGGGGGGAAGAGGGCTTCTCAGCAGTTTCCAGAACAGAAGTGCTCGCAATTCAATCACCAAAACTTCTCCAAATGTCAAACCTTTGATACCAAATCAGAGCGAGTCTTTTTTATGGTGTTCCTCAAGGTCTTGGTGCCATTATATGGTATTTTGGAGGGATGTTTGATCATTCTTTATCAAATTTCGAGTGGTAAAAAAATTGTTAAAAATGTAGCACTAAATCTGTGTAACAAATGAAATCAACCAAAAAACTGCCACAACAAATTATGAGGTATGATTGAGCATTGGCATCATATACCACCATCAGAATGTTCTAAGTTAGTCCAGGAACTGACTGATGTCTTCAACAATTAAGGTAGTGACTCCACATAGCCTATGTCCACTAATAACACACACTGTCCCCTGATGTACTCCATTCTATCTAATGATGGTTACGTACATTTAAGACGTTAGAATTCATTTTAGTGTTAGTCATGATCAACCCTTCAAAAAGTCAACACTATGACTACAACATCACCACCGGTACCAAAACCGCCTTTACGTTCCCACACTAGTCCCAGTGTGGTTCTATGGTAATGAGAACGTTCTATTTATGATCCACATCTAACCTCTCTCTCTCTCACTCTCACTCACACACACACACACACACACACACACACACACACACACACACACACTCTTTGTCTTAATAGATTACGTACCTCCATTCTATCTATTTGACAGCTTGAATGACTAGTTAGTCTGCAGATTCAGATTTTACGCAAATATATGATCAGTTTTAACATATGTTGCATTGTAATAGACTGATAGCTAACTATATTGTATAGCAGCATCTGCAAAAGACTAAACAGCTGACGAGCCTTCCGTAAACTGTCACCCGATAGAAACGCAACTTAACGGGCCCTTACAATTTTGGATCCCTTGTTAAAATTTAGCAAACGCACCGGGCAAAGTTAGCTACGCTTCTGTTTTTTTCTTAACTTGAAAAAGAGCGCTAACATCCCGGACAACCAGATTCCGACACGTCTCCTTCTCACAGGTGCTATAACGTTAGCTAACCCGTCGAGCTAGCAGCAAAGTAACGACTTTACGTTAGCTATTTTAAGCAACAACAAGCTATGCCCAAGCCAACACGGTGAACATGTGAATGTATCTTACCACTGCAGCAGTTGTGAGGACACAGGCGGTTGTATATGCCCTGGTAACAACAGGAATCTGTAGGTACTCCTGTTGTAGTGTCTGGTAAGCCATTTTGAACAGACTGGAAGCTTCCGGCACTTTGTTGACACGTCATCCCACAAGGCGAAGGGTGGTGCGTTCATGCACGTGCGACACATTTGCAAGATATCAACGGGCCTGGCACAATAATGTGTATGGATGAAGTGGAATAAAAAAAAGATATGCATTTTCAATTTATCATACAATTAGCCACCTACGTCAAATGAAAAGACAAATTGGGTTTTGGAATTTGAATAATGTGCTTCACATGGGAAATTAAATGTCCTGCAAATTGAATGCATCAATTAGGTTAAATTGATCTCTTGGTACCACTTCCTCTTTATACACCCGTTATAAGATACCCCTTTTAAAGGTTTTTTTAAGTGCTATTAACCAATGGCTTTGGTATTTATGGCTATTAAATCATTTATTAATGTGTGTTGGGTTGCCAGGTTTAGCTGAGGTCGATTCTTGAGCTGGAAAAACCTGTTGACAACACTATGAGCGCACTGATGACTTATTAAAATGGCTTAACTGTAAACCTACAATAATTTATTAATGGATTACCAACATGTATACATATAAAACACCATAAGCATCAGTAAACCATCAATAAAGCCAATAGTTACAACTTACCAACCCTTTATAAAGAGTGACTTATAATTCAAGGGGAGCAAATATCAAAAATCAGGCACTTCCTGTCTCAAAGTGATGCAGAAAAATTAGTTCATGTATTTGTTACCTCTAGACTAGATCACTGCAATTCCTTATCAGGCTGCTCTAATACGTCTCTTAAATCTCTCCAGCTGATTCAGAATGCTGCAGCACATGTACCAACACAAATTTAGAAAAGAGATGATATTATTCCTGTATTAGCTTCTCTGCACTGGCTCCCTGTAAAATCTAGAATAGAATCCAAAATCCTTCTCTTCACCTAAAAGCCCTAATTGGTCAGGCACCATCATATCTTAAGTTGCTTATAGTACCATATTATCCAACTAGAGAGCTGCGCTCCATTAATTCAGGGTTACTTGTGGTTCCTTAAAAAGTAAGATGGGAGCCAGAGCCTTCAGCTATCTCCTCTTTTGTGGGACAAGCTTCCAGTTTCAGTCCGAGGGGCAGACACACTCACTACATTTAAGAGTAGGCTGAAGACTTTACTTTTTGATAGTGCTTATAGTTAGGGCCGGCTCAGGTTTATAGTTAGGGCCGGCTCAGGTTTATAGTTCGGGCTGGCTTAGGTTTATAGTTAGGGCCGGCTCAGGTTTATACTTAGGGCCGGCTCAGGTTTATAGTTAGGGCTGGCTCAGGTTTATAGTTAGAGCTGGTTCAAGTTTATAGTTGGGGCCGGCTCAGGTTTATAGTTGGGGCCGGCTCAGGTTTATAGTTAGGGCCGGCTCAGGTTTATAGTTAGGGCTAGTGCAGGTTCATAGTTAGGGCCGGCTCAGGTTCATACTTAGGGCCGGCTCAGGTTTATACTTAGGGCCGGCTCAGGTTTATAGTTAGGGCTGGTTCAGGTTCATAGTTAGGGCCGGTTCAGGTTCATAGTTAGGGCCGGCTCAGGTTCATAGTTAAGGCCGGCTCAGGTTTATAGTTAGGGCCGGCTCAGTTTATAGTTAGGGCCGGCTCAGGTTTATAGTTAGGGCCGGCTTAGGTTTATAGTTAGGGCTGGTTCAGGTTTATAGTTAGAGCCGCTTCAGGTTTATAGTTAGGGCCGGTTCAGGTTCATACTTAGGGCCGGCTCAGGTTTATAGTTAGGGCTGGTTCAGGTTCATAGTTAGGGCCGGTTCAGGTTTATAGTTAGGGCCGGCTCAGTTTATAGTTAGGGCCGGCTCAGGTTTATACTTAGGGCCGGCTCAGGTTTATAGTTGGGGCTGACTCAGGTTTATAGTTAGGGCCGGCTCAGGTTTATAGTTAGGGCCGGCTTAGGTTTATAGTTAGAGCCGCTTCAGGTTTATAGTTAGGGCCGGTTCAGGTTTATAGTTAGGGCTGGCT
>NW_022280209.1:90357-172006 GCF_004355925.1 Anarrhichthys ocellatus | reverse complement strand
AGTTAGGGCTGGTTCAGGTTTATAGTTAGGGCTGGCTCAGGTTTATACTTGGACCAGCCCCTAGATATGCAACTATAGGCCTAGACTTCCTATGATACACTGAGCTTCTCTCTCCTCTTCTCTCTCTCCTTCTGTATGAATTCATGCCCCATTAATGCACATTACTGACTTTGCTTCTTCCCCGGAGTCTTTGCGCTTTTTCGCCTTGCAGGTTTCCGTGGATCCTGGTTATATCTGGACCATGGTCTTGCCTCCTACCGTGCTTCTGTCATATGCATAACTCTGTTATGTTTTTCATTCTGTACACATGACATCTATCACACTTCTGTCCATCCTGATAGTGTCACGATTTATGTTTTGGTCTAGTTATTTATTCAGTTTTATTTAGATGTTCCCTGCCTCTTGTGTCTTGCACTTTATTTCCTGCCTTTGTCTGTGTCTTACCCCTGTGATTGTCAGCCCTCCCCTTAATTAAACACTGCTGCTTTCAATCACCTGCACCTCCTCAGTCTGCTTCACTTCACTTTCTGCTCCTGTCTGTTCCTCCCCTGTGATTGTCTGCCCCGCCCTTAATTGTAACCTGCTGTGTCTAATCACCTGCACATTCCCTGTGTATTTAAACCCCGTGTGTCCCTTGGCTCAGTGATGGTTTGTCTTTGGTGTTACCTGGTCTGCCAGCCAGCCAGCCAGCCAGTTCTCTCCGGTATGTTCCCTGTTTCGCTTCTGCTGTGCTCCTTGGTTTTTTTTTGGATGTTTTATTTTCATGGACTTTTTGTGAATTTTGATTCACATGTTTTTTGTGTCCAATACTTTTTGTTACCATTAAATCTACATTAATCCTGCCCTCCTTTCCCATGTCTCCCTGCATTTGGGTCCAGCCCTTTTTTCTCCACTAATCATTACAGTTGGAGGGATCCTCCTCTGTTGCTCTCCCTAAGGTTTCTTCCTCTTTTTCTACCCGTTAAAGGGTTTTTTGGGGGAGTTTTTCCTGCTCCGATGTGAGGGTCCCGGGACAGGATGTCTTGTGTACAGACTGTAAAGCCCTCTGAGGGTATTTGTGATTTTGGGCTGTATAAAATAAATGTAATTGAATTAATATTATTGTTATCCCCTTTGCCCCTTTCATTTCTAATGGCTGAGGTAACTGTTACCCAAATGGGCCTTTTACTACCTTTTTATGTTTATTTCATTTTACAGTCTGAATGAGACTCAGTACCTCCAAGTTTGAGGCCATGGTTTTCTGCTGGAAAATGGTGGGTTGCACCCGCCAGGTTGGGAGTGAGACGCTGCCCCAAGCGAGGGAAAATCAACTCACCGAAGCAGCATGGAGAACAGACAGAGGAGTGAAAGGGGCTAAAGGTGGAGATCATTTAAAGGTTAATTCAGTTTCTGGAGTCCTCATTTAAGTTAATAACTTAAGGGACAATATCTGGTCACAGAATTTAAAATGCGTTTCTCCTGATTAATGGGCATTTTGTGTGAAAGATGGAATTTGAGTCTGAACAATACCCTCTTGATTTGACTACTATCATTTGGGTTGCATTTTGTAACGAGGATAGCGGGCCATTCATTTCTATCTGGTTTACAGTAACATATTTTTTAAGAGTCAATGTAGAATTGTGATTATTTGACTGTCTGGCGCCCAACTCTTACTTTGGATATTTGGGGAATAAACCTACACTACAGAAAGTTCTTGTTCTAACAAAAGTTTTCTGCTGCCGTAGAATCTTATGAATAAATGTGGGAAAAGTACTTGCTCTTACAATATTACAGTAAGGTATGGGTATATGCTGGCCTCATTTGCCAGTGGAAAAGCACTGACACTGAATAAACAAACCTCACTGACATCACCAGTGAGCTGATGAGATTAAAAGTAATAAGCTGCTTTACGTTGAGAATAGAAACGATAAGAAGCGGCGCAGTCTGAGGCGCACAGACAATGAGTCTGTGAAATAGCAGCAGCTGGTTTGTCTTCTTCATACCTGATACGTTTTTGATAGCAACTATCAGGACTTGACACCTAGAGGTAAGCCAGCTGTTTAATTTTTTTTATTCTGCGTGTGCAAAATATTATCTAGAAGGTTAATATGGCCCTCAGAGATCAAAGCGTTTTAATATCCTTTCCAATAACAAAGTAACGTGCCAGCTCTTTGATTTCATCTCTATAATGTATTGCTGTTTAAACATTTTGATGAAATACGTTTTCTGTGTTTTGCCAAGAACTGTGTTCATAGTATGATATTGAGAAAAACAATATTAGGCCATTATTTACACAGGACATATAATTTCTCCTTATCGTTCGTATTATTAATGTTTTTATCCAGGGTGCATTCATTTCCATGTAAAATTGTGGACATTACCCTTTCCCATAACTAAATCCGGAGAAAAAAAGTAAAATGTGTATTCCAAAACAATTTGGCAAGTGCAAGTTTGGAATAAAAATGTTAAGGTAAAAACCCTCTATTTTCTATGACTTGTTTTGCAGTTAATGTGAGACTGTGGTGCATTAGGAATGAGTAAAAGGGGGAGGAGGAGGAACAGCAAGAGGAGGAAGAGCTCCAGCAGCAGTAAACGTGAGTCGGAGATTTGGGTGGAGGGTGCAACAAGGTTAATCCTGTGCTTAGCTGAGTCACATTTTTTTCCACACCTGTGCAGTTTGCCAATATTTGGACTTATTTGAAACAGTAGAGGACTAGTGATAGCTAGTGAATAAAGGGTTTTATGAGGTTACAAACAAGTTAGGCTCACCATTGCTGTCCATTGAGCATGTGCTCAGTACTATACACATGGGCTGTCTCCATAAATAGACTTGCATTCACACTACTCCAGCCAACTGACAAAATGCCACCAACAATTCAAACATTTTAATGTAACCTCATACAACGGTTGGTATGATATCCTAGGAAAAGTTACTAATTTGTCGTGCGTTTTCCTAAGAAAGCCTGCAACGCATGTCAATTTTCAAAGTCTTTTCAAAATAAACTTCCATCTTCACAGGAAACAACTCTGTTGGGTTTGAGCAACAAGATCTGGGAAGCGATGGAGAAATACTTTTTTAGGTTTAGGAAAAGATCGTCATTTGGAATAAAATAACTACGGATGTGCCCTTATCTTAATATCTACGAATATTTTTCATAGGTATAGCCACGATTGCTGGATGAATATTTAAAGGGATCTGGCAGAGGTAAATATAATTGTTTTCTTGAGTGCATAATCTACAGAAAATAAGAATCATGTTTTTCGTTAGCTTAGAATGGGCTATTTATATCTACACATGGAGCGGGTCTTTTTCACAGAGTTGGTGTCCATGTTTGTACAGTAACTAAGAATGCACTGACAGCAATACTGATATCTGGCCGATACTGACACAAATAGCTGTATTGTAACAGTGACAACAGGGCTGATCTTTCAATATAATTCTGTGTTTATTGACTATAATTATTAAATACTGGAATTTTATTTCCTGATTAAGTTTTGACTTAAGTATACAGCTTATTAATTAAACACTGGTATCGGATTGGGATGCCATGGTTTTGTCTCCAGGGCTGGGAAAACTAAACACGACAAACCTCTGGTCTTGAAGAGCTGAAGCATTTATTTCTGCGCAAACTGCAACTTCCGCTGAACATTCATTTGAAATTCTCACCTCTTAACTAACTCTCTTCTATGGAAGCCCATTTCCGCCACTGTGAGGAAAAAGCATCATCTGACTTAGCATCTCATAATAATGAGATGCTAAGTCATAATAATGAGATAGTATCTCATTATTGTGACTTAGTGACTGAGGGCGGGGGCATAGCAGAGCAGGGTTACGGTTTAAGAAGGGACCCTGTTAACTGGCGACCTTCAGCAAAATGCGTCTCATGTTGTCATAGTTACGGCAGCTGTTGAAAACAGGAAGAGAACACGTAGCTGTCCTTGTGAATGCTGCATTGTTTTAATTTTGCAATGCAGTGTCAAACCTTCTCATTTACAGTCTTTGGTCAAAACATACCGGATTCGACGTTGGAGTCTTTTGAGGAAACGAGTCCACTCACATTTGAAACGTCGTTTGTTGAAACGGGAAGAGAGCAAGTTGCCCTAATTCCTTTGAAATAATAAAGCTGGTATAAAAACAAACACATAATCGTCTTTGGAGCCTGTTTTGTGCAAAAATGTGTTGCGTAGAAGAACTCTGTAGCACAGTTTTAAAAAAAATGACATACAATAAAACCAGGTAAAACAGTCAGCAGGAGCTCCGAAGAGCAACGGGAAATCAGATCAACTTGTGACCACACTCAGTGTTTATGGTGGAGCATTTTGACGTGTACTACGGAGCAGTTTAGAATACAGCTGGTTTTCCAGACAAATCTTTGTAGCGCTGCAAATCAATGAGGCAGATGTTTGTGATGTTGTCATGAGGTGAAAATACACAATGTGGACAATAACACATCAGAGGCAACAAGAAAAACACAACCATAAGATTAAGAATTCAACCAGCCAAGAACACATGTCAATTTGTTCATTTGAGTTTGGTTGAAGGTCGCCAGTTAACAGGGTCCCTTCTTAAACCGTAACCCTGCTCTGCTACGCCCCGCCCTCAGTCACTAAGTCATTATGAGATGCTATCATTATGAGATAGTAATTCATAATTATGAGATAGTAAGTTGAAATTATGAGATGCTAAATCATTATTTTGATAGTATCATAATGACTTGCAGGATCTTAATTTTTTTTCCTCAGTGGGGGAAATGGGCTTCCATACTCTTCTGCCCAGCTGCCAACTCGTTCGCTCACACAAATTAGCTGCCACTCTTTCTCTTGCTTTACCACTCATTTCCTACTACACACACTGGTTCTGCTATCCTCCAAATGACTTGAGCTACTCTCACAACAACTGGCTCTGGATAAGGCATGCATGGCACAGGGGCGACGTTTCAGCTGGTTGCAATCTGCAACCTCACCACAAAATCCTAAACACTGCAACTTTAATAAACCAATAATTACACGTCACCTCCTGATCACATAGGGGATGCCATGGCGAAATCTACCACAAACTGAGCCCAGGCCACCAGAAATGTATCAAGCCCAACCTGACTTCTTGCAATGATAGATTAGTGTCGGCCCTGCATCAGTTCCCTCTCAGCTTTGTCAAAGACGGTCACAACAGAGCTGAACGAGGGCAAGTCAAAATGTTATCTGTAGTGTTTGGAGCCAGTATTTTCAGCAATCAGCCAGTGTCATGACAGAGGGTGCAAATGTTGTCTGCAAACATATTTTTTTCTCACTTTTCTTTCCTTCTCCTGCACCTAAATCCTTGTTGCTGGTGAAAGGCCTTAAAAAAAGCTCTTGAACTTCTCTGTCTCAAAATGATATATGTAAATTGAATACAAGTTTTTAACATAACGAAATAAGGATTCAGCTACACACCTAAACAACTTAGAATTAGTTTAGAGGTTGGCATAGAACAGTGGCACAATATAAGATATTCAGAGCATTAATATATCATCAAACTACTATTATGTTGAGTATTTACTTGTAAATTATGAGGTGGTGATTTAGGTAAAAATCTGTGAGCTGTAAAATCTATTTACATCATTTTACATTGCAGACATTTTTTATATACTACATTTTTTTGTTTTTTTACTTTCAGAGAGTGTTACCATACAGCTTTCAAAAGCAGAACAAAAGTAACAATGTCAGCTACAAAGCTGACATTGTTGAAAAGGGTTAGACAGATTCTCTGCGAAAGGAAAATGTCCTGTCGGGATCGGAAAATGAGGAAAAATACAACGCTCCACCCAAAGAAAAAAGAGTTAAACGGGATCATCATGTGAATTCATTTACAAAACAAAGAAGTATTTATACCAAAACGACAGAGGACAAAGAGAAAGGAGTGAGGACAGTGACGTCGGTGTCTGTCAATGACGTGGAAGATTCCCCCCCGAAGATCATTTTTCAGCAGTCACGTGTACTCTTATCTGAAAATCCAACCCACTCAACACCAGTTACTAACATCATGAAAATGAACTGCAATGGGTCACATGTGAAATTGGAAATTCAAGAAACTTTACAATTGAATACTTCTGGCATCAAGACCACGTTTGTTTTAATGAATGAAAAGGAAAACTGTGCTGATGTGTTTTTTAAGAGCAAATGTGAGAAGACATGGTTACCAAATAATGAGTCATCTGAGCAGCCATCACAAAATGTGACTAATCACAACGGCAATCAAAGCTTAAATTACAGATTTACCTTTGGCAACATGAGTGAACAAACGGAGTCTCATAGTGATTCCAAATCTGTCAGTCCAACAAATGTATGGCACAACACAAACTTTCAATGCTGTGGGGATCACAAACTAATATCAACAGACTTTATGTTGACAAATCATCCGTCTAGACCACAACCATTGTTAAACATCAAACCTCAAGGGAAGAGGAAAAACTTTGACAAAAGCATCGGAAGTGATCAGTTCTGGGACATTCCTCCACCCCAAGAGTTTGCAGACTTTAAAAATAATATTTTAGAAGACCTAACACACTGCCTGGCTGCCTGTAGAATTGTAGAAAGTTCTGCTGACAAAAAGCAAAAGGAGTTTCACACGACACCTAACATTACCTGTAAGGATGAATCTCGATGGCCATTTTCTTTAGAAGCAGAGGAAAGAGCAGATCTGGCACCTTTGTTCCATCAATTATCAGAATCTGCCAGCTATGAGCCAATGCTCATGAGACCTTCCTTGTCTACCAACAGGTCCAGCTTCACCAAAGATTTCATCAACTGTCAAAAGAGAAAATCCTGGATTAGAAACAACAGTATTGCCACTGTGGAACACAGAGCATGTTTGTCACCAAAGAAAAGATACCAAACATATCCTGGGATGTCAGAGGGTCTAGGATTGATGCAGGAAGACTTTCTGTCTCCCTCTACTGAATCCGTTCCCTCTTTAGTCATGTGCTCACTGCTTCTCCAAACTGAGAGGCTGGGAAGGATTCACCAGGGCACTGACATGTTTTCTGCATTCGGAATAGGAAATTATAATTCTTCACAACCAAAGGGACGTTCCAAACTTGCCTCAGAAAACCTAAACAGCTGTGATGGAAAGCAATCATTGCTGAGTCCATTCTATATGAGCAGCTCTGAGGATATACCTGATGATGTGTTCTCTGTCAATGAGCAATGTCGAAGACAAAGCAGCATCAGTTACCGTCGTACAACAGGCGGACAACAGGAAGTAGACTTAAAACAGAGCATTTGTATGTACGTGGAAAGTCTGGACAATATTGATCAAAGTGAAGTGGCAGACAGTGGATTTGACCAAGAAATGGGGGAAGTAGAATATCACAGCCCAGAGCCCCTGACAGAGGAGTTGAGTCAAAGAGCCCTTGCCATTCATCCATCCTGCAGGGGCTCAGAGGAACATATATTACAGAGCTATCCTGTAATATTACTCCTCAAGGACAAGATTGAAAGTGAAAGCCAAGAGGATCCAGTCTCAGTTTTACCCAAACATAGTAAGTCCTCAGTCATGACAGTACCTGTTGGTGCACACGAGCAAAGATTCTTGCAGATGGACTCAAGATCATCACTGGGTGGTTTTATGGAAACAAATGGTAGAACTGCCCTGGAAGACCCTTGCATATCCCCTTTGCAGGATGTGAACTCTCTTTCATTAAACACAAATGAGGTTACAGATGAGATTGAACCTAAACCATTTGGTGAAAAAACAGGAAATGCCAACCCTTCTTTGCCACTAATGATAACAGAGGATTCAGACAAACCTGGAGTCACTGCATCATGTCCTGCCAAAGGTTCTACAGATGCAGAAATCCATGCAAAAGAGCAGCTCGGTAAAACGGACAAGGCAGATAAACACTTTGTATCCAGATGTAAGTTACAGTAATGAAATAAATACTGAACAACTAATTTCAGGTCAGTTTGTATATACAACTGACCTATTGTGACTGTTTATCACCATTTCCAGCTTCCTTAGAGGCCAAACAGCATCTGAAACCTGTGGTTGATAAACACCCAGACAGCAGTGGCTCTGACCACTGGGCCAGGAGGCGAAAGCTCTTCAAGGAGAGCAAGGAATGGAGCTCTGCTGGAGGAAGCTCAATGACCAGTGATATCACAGAGGAATCAGGTAACTCTTGTCCCAAACTCTTGAGTTTGGGACAATGGAGGGTGTATCCAAATAATCATTGCTATACATTTGGTAAAATTACCAAGTGCCCCTATTTGAAGAGCAAACAGAGTAGTCAGTGGTGAATCAAACTTGTGCATTCTTTCAAGTATGACACTTGCCAGCCCAATTTTGTGGCAATCACCACTCACATACGCTACCACCTGATTGGACGTTGAGCTCATTGATCTATTGATCGGTGTTGAGGGTTTAGCGTTACAAAGTAATGTTAATTTAACTTCATGACTTATCACATTGCAGTATAACACATTGTTTTCAATTCAATTTAAATAGTGTAATGATGGAAAATCACGGACTTATAGCTTTATTACCCGACACTTACTGAATAAGTCCTCTTAATGTAATATTGTGGTGTTAATTGGTTGTATTTAAGTGTAGGTACAGCGAAACAAGGGAGTAACAATTGGAAGTTTTAGGCTACATCCACACTAATACGTTTCTGTTATGAATCAGGGGTTTAAAATGAAAACGAGCTCTGTCCACACGAGCATTTCATTGTCGTTTTATCAATGATTTCCATCCATACTAACATGCCTAAAAACGAATATCACATGACTATTCATGTACAGTGGGCACGCAGGTGCCGGTGTAAACAGAAAGTAGAGTATTGGGTCAACACGCATCTCTCACAAGTTTCCTTGGTTTCGTTGTTGTCCTCTCACTCATAGCTCCGCTGGTGGCTTAAAACCCTGTCTCACAGGAGAGCATTTATGCTTTTCTTCATCTACAGTTTCTTTGTGAACTTCACAATAGTTGTGCAGAGCAAAATAAGCATTGATAAGAAAAGGAAAGTCCTCCGTTTTGTCCATCACTCTCCTCAAAGTCGCAAACCGGGACGTCGCACGTCCGCTCCGTAGTGCTGATAGTAGACACGCCCCTCGCTTAATCGCTCCAATAACGGTTTACTTCCTCAGCATGTCGGCAGTAGTAGCATTAGAAATGCAGAATTTAATTGCACAACAGCTGCTAGCATAGACAACAAGATCAACAACGCTTGTAATCTGTTATCCATGTTGAATATGGTATTTTAATGAAAAGGAGAACTGACTTATACAGAAGGAATTTTGTAAGTACTAGTAACTACAGGTATGTTGGAGGAAAGGATCAATTATTTATACTGTAAGTATTTTGTTAGTAGTGGGTACTTACTGGGTAGAGTACTGGTAATCATAGCTGGACAGTTAAGTAATTATGGTATAATGTGTTTCAGAGTTGTGATGTGCAACCAACCATAATATACTAATGGATGAAGTACAATAAAGACAAAAACGTTTGCTCTTTGCTCATGGTAGTTGTGACAATAATTTCTTATAGGTGTGCCTTCGGCAAGCAAGCTATTCATCTACTCCATTTTGATTTGGAATAACAACGAGTAGAGAAATGGGTCTTTATTTTTGAACATTAGCTCCTAGCTGGCATGTTCATCAAGCACTGCAGCAGCTCATATCGATGAGGCTGGAGGATAAAACTAACTTTTCTGAAGTGCACAGTTATGGAAACTTATATTATCATCCAATGACAAAAAACACAATGCAGTAATATAATAATATAATTCAGCATGTGCAACCTAAAGCACACACATGCTCACAGGAAATGGGTAGCCCCTGCTCAAGAAGCACTCAAGTGTGGTTAGAAACATTTGTTAAACAATTCAGAATTAACATATGTGGAAAAGTTCTCACGAATGAATGAACTGCCATTATTGAACATAAAAATACTGTATTTGCACAATATACTGTATATTGTTGAAACAAATGTTGAATACTGTTCCTCTGATACAGAATTGAGCTAAAATCTATCCCTAATTAAGAGGTACCCTGTAAGCACTCAACACTTACTGTACCAAATTCTTGCAGTACCTAGTACTTACAAAATACATGTTGTATAAGTCATTTCTTCTTTCTTCTAAAATACTTGTAGGTACCTAGTACTTACAAAATACTTGCAGAATAGGGGGGAGGGGGTTGAGGAGAGGTGAAAGTGTTTTTGCACAAAACAATGTATTTTGTTAAAAGCCTAAAGTATAAATGATTTCTTCTTTCCTCTAAAATACCCTGTAAGTGGGCTTCCCAGTACTTACTAAAATCCTTACAGTATAACCTTTCCTTATAAAATTCCCTATTGTTGCTTCCTCGTTGCACTGTACCTACATTTTAGTAACATTTGATTTTCTGAAACGGAAGGCCTTAATGCACACACGTGCAAGTCTTTTTTTCTTTAGCTTCCACTGTCTTACTGTTAGCACTGTTCTGTCTTGTTGATCCTTGATAATGAAGGTCAGTTCTCCTTTGATTATGAGTATGTGCTCCATACCCAATTTAAACAATTTACAGACATTTTAGAAACAATTACAGCCATCAAGTAACCTGCTTTGGGTCTTTTCATACATGACAACCATTGGTGGGTTCAGCATACATCAGAGGAAGGCAATTTGTAAAATTGTGTTTCCTTTTTTAAATTTTTTAAATATTTTTCCTTTCTTGTCACTCCAAATTAATGATAATCTGTAATAAAAAAGAAATCGGTCTATATGTAAATGTGGCCTTATCCAATATCTGTACTTGCCAATACTTATTGTCACTCACATTTCACATTTAATGAACTATTCCACCTTGCACTCATTTAAGTCCAGTTGGCTACTTTATTATATTCATTTTTAATCTAATAAAATAGTTTTGATTAACCAGTTGTGATTAGCTCACACTGTAACTTTACACACTGTTTACTATTGACCAAAGTTCTATTGCAAAGTTATGTCAGATGCTCCAAATCATGTTTTATAAAATATGGAACTTCCTGCAGTAATATATTTGATCCAGTATATATGTTTTTCCACATCATACATTGGTTTACATTTTGGTAATCCTGTTGGTAAGTAATTGTTCCTGCTTTGTGTGTAACAAAGTGAATGTTCATTCTTAAATCATACCTGCCTACTACCTATAGGTGTTGAGTGTATCACTATAGATGGTGCGAATAAATACATTTTAAAAATAAAATAAATAAAGTCTAGTGATTCTAAATTAAAACGTTCTGATCAGTCAAGAATGGGTGTTATTTTAGATATTAATAGCTAGTTACAGAGTGTGTGGGCTAAAACACACAAGTCCAAATTCTCTGTGACAAAAATGTGCTGGCAAACACAAAATATGCAATAATTAAGATCATACTGAATCTGGCTTCCAGTGACAACTGAGCAATTATGATTATTGTCAAATATTGTAAATTTAGCAATTTGACAACTGACCTTCTACAGCATGTACTGCATTGTATCATGGAATGTTGTTTGTTGGCCTTTGTTTTGTTTCTAGTGTCAGAGGACACTTGCTCGATGGACATGGCAATTCAAGACAATGAAGACAGGGGCTTTTATACAGAGACCTTCCATTCTTCTGCATGGATTTACCAAGGAGATGATGTAGACTCAGCTGCCATTCCTTCCGGCCTGAACACCAAAACTCGAGCTGTCTCAAGTAAGCCAGTTTGTGATTTCACAAGAAAATATACGTCTTTAGGGTTATGGTTACAGGGAAAATTAATTTAGTATTGAATCGCAGTTAGAAGTGTTCTTCTTAAACTTTCTTTAATACATGATTCAAACACCATGCAGAGGCAATACTGTACATTGGACCAAGCAAATGATTACATATATTCTACTACAATGACTTAAACTTTCTCTTCCTTTTCAGTTCGGGAGAGAACTGTCAAGATCAGCAGAGGGACAGGAGAGTATCCTTGGGGCTTTCGAATACAGTTTTCTAAACCCATTGTAGTTACAGAGGTAGACACAAGTAAGTGAATTCTTTGCTTGCAGTGTTATCTCATCTAGGTGATGCAGATCAGATATTCACAGTAATAAAGAAAAGAAAATTGAAATTATGGCTGGCACCACCCCACATACTGTACGTACGTAGATCTAAATGTGGTGGAAAACAGGAAGGCAATCCAGGCACTCCAAGATTTTAGAACAAGTAACAACAAGGGAGGAAATATCAATATCAAAAAGCCTTTATAGTTCTGCCTAAATAATAAAAAAGACCACTGTGATGGAGGTCTTTGTTAGGGCCTTTAACAAACAAAAAAAACAGGTGTGGCCTAAACTACATCGAAGGTAACCAATGGGAGGCAGTCACATGACCTGGATAATAACATGACAGGTAAAACATTGAAAACAGGAAATACAGACAATAATACACAGAATAGTTTTTTTAAATATACATCATAAATGGAAGATAGGTACTCATTGGTTTGACCATTGGCTGTAAGGAAATAGGGAAGCCTAGAATTTTCTTTTACAGAAAACCATGTTACTTTACTGCATCCAGTAAATGGATCCGAAAAAGCTTCTCTCTGCTAAAGGTTCTGGGTTCATCAGTTTCCCTTTTCAAAGGGTGATGCTTAAGAGAAATTGAATGTAGAATTCTGTTATTTGATATTAATACTGATAACCAATGTAATGCAATTTGATGCCTTTTAAGCCTCTCCACATAGTTAGTCTTTGGGTTTTAGACTTTGCAAGTCTTTGTTTTTTTCTCCGTAAGCTACATTGTTTTTCTGTTGTTTCAGACGGGGCTGCTGAGGAAGCGGGGTTGATGGTAGGAGACTCTGTCCTAGCTGTCAATGGAACTGATGTCACCAGCGTTCCTCATTCTGAAGCTACTGATTTGGCCAGGCAAGGTATGCTGTTTCCAGGCCCGATAATGGGGTGCACACTTGTGGCCCTGATCAACAAAATACTAGATCCAAGAAAGAACTTTCATGTAGAGTGTAAACTAATATTTCAGCATTCTGAATGTTTGGTTTGGTTGAGGCTAAGTGAATGTAGCAAGGGTTCGAGGTGACATATTTACTAAGTTTGTTTTACATTTTTGCCAAATTAGAATTCTGAGTATTTGAGTATAGACTCAAAACACTTAAACAGATGTTATTTAAAATGAAATGATCTTGATTTTTTTAGGTCCAGATGTTTTAACGTTGACTATTGGGTCAGACATTGCTCGTGGTCCCAACACCCCCAGACCAACATGTCGTGGTTATCTTCACAAGCGTACCCAGTCTGGTCTGTTTAAAGGCTGGAGGAAGAGGTGGTTTGTACTCACACATGACTGCTGCCTTTTCTACTACAGACATAAACGGGTGAGCAGGGAGCAGTCATCATTATGTATTCTAGTTTCTGAAAACAAGTCCACACAACAATGAAACAAGAAGTGTCTTTTTGACATTACTTCATGTTCATCACAGGATGAAGCCAAGAGGCGGGCTTTGTTCGCAGTAAAACTGGAAGGGGCTGAGGTGGGACCAGATATTTCCCTGGGAAAACAATTTGTGTTCAAGTGCCGCCCTCAATCCGGTAACAGAGTGTACTTCCTGTGTGCCACTTCCAACCAGGAGATTAAACGGTATAGTACAGACCTTTGGAACTTTCTAAACCAAAGACAATTTAAGTATGTTTTCATATATCTGTTTTTATGTGTATTTTACAGTTTCCAAAAGCTGAATGGAATTGCTAATTGTTGCAAGAATGTTTTTATGCTTGGCTAAAGTTTAAAAAAAAAGTGGTGTTTTCAGACAAAAGATTTACCAAACCTGAAGGTGCATTCATAAAGATTTTTTTTTCTTGTTGATTTAATTGAAACATGTTGGGATAAAGATCATGTTTAAGTTGTGTCATTGTGATTTTAGGTGGCTTGAGGCTTTGGAGAAAGCTATTCATCCCATCACACAGGTAACATCTGGACAATGCTGGGCAGTAGCTGCATTACTAGTTTAACTGCATTTCTCAGGAGCATGGTGCTTTGCTGTTATATGAAACATATTAATATACTACTGTGTACTACACTGGCCATTAGTGCAAGGCAGGTGGATATTGATATGGTAGTAAGTTTGTCCATGGATGTTAGAATTCAGTGTGAGTTGATAGTTGAACATTACATTATACATTGTAATATAATATAACTATATATCAATTATTAAAGTTAGGGTTAGTAATGTTCTAAAAACATTTTAGTTATAGTTGAGATTCTCATTACATCCAGACAGTAATTTATAAATCAAATGCTCTGACAAAAGGACTGTAATAAGGATTAGACGGTCTCCCTTTCAACCTGCGTGTCCAGTCTTCCACAAGCTGCTAGTTTGACAGCTGTGAGTTCTATCAATAGCCATGTTTGTTGCTTAAGTTCATTTTTGGACGGGGGCCTGAAGGGACGGTCTGTCCGACTTTGTCACTAGATTTAGTGACCTTTGGATCTGGTGCTGCTCACTACTTTCAATGGAACAGAGTTGGCAACACTGGTTGGGTTTTTTGGTTGCGTCATTTTTAAAATCTAGTGTGCTCTTGCTAGTTTCTCAACATTACCTGCTCCAGCTTTGATTATAGTAATATATTGTAAAATGATTATATCACCTACATTATGCCTATATGTATTTACATTATATTATTGTATTTTCATATTGATAGCATTGACTTGGAATGAAGTTGGTTTAATGTAAAGAAACAACATACTTTTGCCATGTTGCTGTTGCTGAGATTCTCCAGGCTTGAATGGATTAGAATAAATGTGTCAGGCTGTTACTCACACTGGCTTACTACCTAATATATTTAGCCCCCACGCCAACACTAATCTCCTCAATTGCCTCTCATGTTTTAGAACCATGTGTGGATGGATGTCACCAGACACAACTCTAATCTGCCCCCGCTGGCTGTGAAAAACCCAGAGTGTCTTGGACTGCTCCACAAAATGGACAAATACAAGGAAATGTGGGTACAGCAATACTGCATTCTGAAGGATGGTTGCCTCTACTTGTACAGCGGGATCCGTGCTACTCATGCACATGGTATGATACATGTCATATTTCAAATTGTTTCAAGAATGCATTTTTTGTGGGAGTGCAGAATCTAACATGTTACAGGATTGAAGTTGTATTCACAGTTTGATATTTTTAAAAGCAAAATGAATGACAACCAACTTCCATTGATCAATGATCCTTGCTAGGAATTAAAGTTACATATTGTGATAACAACTCTAAAGTAGAGAAGCACTGATTGATGTCAGCTGATCGACCATGACCAGTGACAGGCCTATCAGTTTCATGCATCTTTTTTTGTTGTTCAAATGTACACACATGCAGCATAATGGTTTTACGTCACACAAACACCACAACTTTCACATGGCGCACACAGTGGCAGTTGCGGCGCACACACACACACATATGAAGTTCTTGAGCGTCAGTGAAGAAGACATGAAGCTCGCAATTTGTAATAGCTGCAAGTCCATAACTAAACTGGAGGAAAAACCTTAAAAACAAGGTTTTGACCACAAGAAGTCCCTGTAACTTGGTGCAGTTTATTTAGTCATATTTTAAAGTCTCCTGAATGAAAGTGGTTTAATGTAGTGGTTGTGTGGTTTTCAAAGGTGATTTAAAAATATATATATTTTGAGGGTCCAGGCACATTAATAAGTATAATGAAGAGGCAGTAACTCGCCAGACAAACAAGTTAGACAAATGTTCATCCGTTTTGCTTTTTAAGGCTGATAATATGCTGGAAACAACGTTGATGGCAACAGTTTGTGAGCCGGAAAATCAAAACAATGGGCTAAAAGAGGCTGATATGCTCAGTGGGTTCATCACTACAAGCAACGCCTTTCACATTACATAGTCATTTAATGTATTGACAATATAAAAATATGAATTGCTGCAGTTTTAATGCAGCATAAACTCATGGCCAACTTGCTTCTTCACTGTGAGTAATGGTTGCAGTGTCCATAGTAAGCATTTTAAGCACAGTATATGGAATTGAGGTCCATTTTCTCTGGTGGCCATTCTGGAGCTTTTCAAGTTCTCAGACAAACAGTCACATACTATTCACTATTAATTGCTTACTTCGGTATTGTTCAACCTGGACCTTAATTTATCATGTTTTGTGTCCATGTGACTAATGGGGCCAGGCATTTTTGAAATTGGTCCCATATTGACCAAGAAGGCTGCAGATGGCAGCCACGAAACAGCCTGCAATGCTTGGGACAATTCAATGTTTCTGTCACAGCTCTGCCACTACTATCTTGTTTTTCTATCTCTCACTCACCTAATCAGCTTATTCAGTGCACCTTCTAGTCACACCCAGCTCATCACTCTCACCTGCTCACTCTGCTGCACCCACTATTTAGACCCCAGTCTCACACACACTCACTGCTAGATCGTTCTCCGCATTCATGCCAGACCTTCCAGTGAATACCCTCCAACTGATTTCCTGTTACCGACCCTGCCTGTTTTGGACTTATCCGCCTTGCCTCTGCCCCGGTAATTCACTCAGTCTTCTGTCCCCAACCACGAGATCCTGCCGCCGTTTCCTCGGGATTCTGTCTGCCTTCTCCCTTAATGGATTATCTATCTGTGCTCATCAAAGACTGTTACCTGTTGTGTGTCCAGAGGAAAATAAAGCTTCGATTCCAACTATCCATTGTGTCTGTCGTACTGCTCCTGGGTCCTTACCTCACCCGTTACAGTACGATCAACTCACGGCAGCCACAACTCAGACCAAGCCGTCACCGGCTTCGGTCCACTCTGGAATGGATCCAGCTTACAACACCACATCACAGGCCCGGTTTG
This sequence comes from Anarrhichthys ocellatus, assembly GCF_004355925.1. Lineage (NCBI taxonomy): Eukaryota > Metazoa > Chordata > Actinopteri > Perciformes > Anarhichadidae > Anarrhichthys > Anarrhichthys ocellatus. The sequence continues at coordinate 155,208 of NW_022280209.1, read as the reverse complement.
TGTCGATCGAAGAGGCGATACAGTGACACGAGACCCTGGTGGTCAACAACACCGCCGAGGTTCGCCACAGCCTGGCGAATCAGAACCAGATTCTGACCACCTTGATTGCCCAGGTACAGCAACTCACGGCAGCCACAACTCAGACCAACGCGGCGTGGTCGCTGTCACCGGCTTCGGTCCACTCTGGAATTGATCCAGCACGTTCTACGTCTGTCTCAGAGCCCCGGGTGGGGGAGCCGAAACATTACGCTGGGGATCCTGAGGGTTGCAACGCATTCCTGATGAACTGTTCCATCCTGTTCGTGTTGCAGCCACGCACATTCACTTCAGAAGATGCCAGAGTGGCGTTTACCATCAACCACCTGACGGGGAGAGCTCGCCTGTGGGGAACGGTGGAATGGGATCGTTGTACTTTTGCCTGTGCTTCCTTCCAGTCCTTCTCCGACGAAATACGCAAGGTTTTCATGGTGGTGTCCATGGGACCGGACGTCACCGGAGGGCTAATGAGGCTTCAGCAGGGCCACCAATCTGTCACGGACTATGCCTTTGCTTTCCGGACCAAGGCACGATTAAGTTCACGGAACATGGATGCCCAGTGTGATGCATATTTGCTCGGTCTAGCAGATTACGTCAAAGACGAACTAATAGTGTTCGAGCTACCCACATCTCTGGACGGGCTTATCGAGATAACCACCAGATTGGATCGTCGCATCGAGGCGGCGGGAACAGCCAAGCCCAGGACCAACTTCTCACCTTCCTCGTTCAACAGTTCCTAAGTATACGCCGACCCATCTGCTTCCTCAAGAGAACGAACCCATGCAAGTGGGACGTACTAGACTATACGGAGGAATGAGAGAGGCGCTGGCGGGGCAATCTCTGCATGTATTGTGGGAGGCGGGTCATTTTGCTCACAATTGTCTGTTAAAAGCCCAGCATTACCAGTAAATAAGGAAGTACTGGTGAGCCGAGCAGTTTCCCGACCCTCCGCCTGTCAACGACCACTATTCCACGGCCAGCTACTACTACCCGGGGGCTCCCATACTATTTCCACCTTCCTGGATTCTGGAGCATCATTTATGGACGAGGAACTCGTTACACAGTTGGGGATCGACCGGATACCTCTTCCCCGGTCTGTTCCAGCCAGCGCCCTTGACGGTCATCTTCTGGGGATGGTGACAAACCGTTCCGGTCCACATGCTGCTGTCCGGCAACCACCACGAGACCATCAGCTTCCACATTCTGCAAACCCCTCACATCTCCCTCATTCTGGGATACCCCTGGCTGCGTCAACACAATCCTCACATCGACTGGACTACGGGGGCTTTTCGGGGTTGGAGCCAGTCCTGTCATCTAGTCTGCATGAAACAAGCCACCGTACCACGGGGTGCCTCTCTCACCAGTTCCACGCCTGAATTTATGGGGGTTCCCGCTGAATACTTGGACTTTAAGGAGGTTTTCAACAAGTCCAAGGCCATGTCTCTGCCTCCCCACCGTCCTTACGATTGTGCCATCGACCTCCATCCTGGTACGTTCCCACCTAAGGGGCACCTCTATTCCCTGTCTGCTCCTGAAAGAAAGGCGATGGATAATTACATTAACGACCCCCTGGCTTCCGGTCTCATCCGCCCCTCGTCGTATCCCGCAGGGGCTGGATTTTTCTTCGTGGAGAAGAAGGACAAGACCCTCAGACCCTGCATCGACTACCAGGGCTTAAATGAGATCACAGTTAAAAACCGGTATCCCTTGCTACTCATCGCAACGGCCTTTGAGTTACTTCAAGGAGCCACCATCTTCTCCAAGCTCGACCTCCGCAACGCCTATCACCTGGTCTGGATCAGAGAGGGGGATGAGTGGAAGATGGCAATTCAACACACCTAAAGGACATTATGAGTACCTTGTGATGCTCTTCGGCTTAACCAACGCCCCCGCCATCTTCCAGGCCCTGGTGAACGACGTGCTCCAGGACATGTTGGACCGGCATATATTCGTCTATCTCGATGACATCCTGATTTTCTCCAAGAACCAAGAGAAACATGTGCACCACGTCCAGTCCGTGCATCAATGCCTACTGGAGAACTCCCTGTTTGTGAAGGCGGCGAAGTGCGATTTTCACATTCCTACGGTTTCATTCCTGGGATATATCGTTTCCCAGGGCAGCATCAATATGGACCCTGCAAAGGTTGCTGCCATCACTACCTGGTCTGTCCCAAACTCCCGCCAGCAGCTTCAATGTTTCCTGGGGTTCACCAACTTCTATAGGTTCATCAGGAATTACAGCTCTGTCGCTTCCCCACTTACTGCCTTCACCTCCTCCAGGATTCCTTTCCTGTGGACTTCTGCAGCCGAAGAGGCCTTCCAGAACCTGAAGTCCAGGTTCACCTCAGCACCCATCCTCCAAGTGCCGGATCCGGACAATTTGTGGTGGAGGTGGATGCCTCCGACATAGGGGTTGGGGGTGTCTTGTCCCAACGCTCTGCCTCTGACCAGAAGCTCTTTTTCTCACGTCGGCTTTCCCCCGCAGAGAGAAACTATGACATTGGCAACCGGGAACTACTAGCAGTGAAGCTGGCCCTGGAGGAGTGGCGTCACTGGCTGGAGGGGACCAAGCTCCCATTCCTGGTTTGGACCGACCATAAGAACCTCTATTACATCCGCACAGCCAAGAGACTCAATTCTCGACAGGCCAGGTGATCTTTATTCTTCACACGGTTCCACTTCACGCGCTCCTATCGCCCTCGGTCCCGCAATGTCAAGCCTGATGCCCTTTCCCGTCAGTTCCAGGGGGAGGAGGAACCTAGCTCTCGTTCCTCTTCCATCCTTCCTGCCAAGTATCTGTCCTCACCTGGGGGATTGAGGAATCAGTGAAGGCCGCGACTAGGGGTCAAGCCGGTCCCAGCGCATGTCCTCCTAACCGCCTGTTCGTCCCTCAGGGCCTTTGGTCCGACGTCCTCCAGTGGGCACACTCCTCAAGACTTACCTGCCACCTGGGCATCCAGAGGACCCAGGACGCTCTGCGGCAGCGTTTCTGGTGGGTCTCGCTCAACGAGGACACCAGGGAATTCATCAACGCCTGCCCAGTCTGCAATCAACACAAACCTTCTCACCAGGCTCCGGCCAGCCTCTTGCAGCCTCTCCCAGTGCCTCATCGTCTGTGGTCCCACATCTCCCTGAACTTTGTCACTGGGCTACCACCATCTGAGGGCCACACCGCCATCCTGACAGTGGTCGACAGATTTAGTAAGCTGGCCCATTTTATTCCTCTACTGAAGCTCCCATCTGCTAAAGTGACGGCAGAACTCATCTCCCTGCATGTCTTCCACCTGCATGGGATTCCAGTCGACGTAGTCTCTGACCGCGGTCCTCGGTTCACCTCCATATTCTGGAAGGAATTCTGCGCTCTGCTGGGGGCCACCGTCAGTCTGTCCTCTGGGTTTCACCCCCAATCCAACAGTCAGACGGAGAGGAAGAACCAGGAGATGGAAACAGCCCTCTGCTGCATGATACGGTCTGGAGGAGAGGCAATGGGTTTCGGCTCGGAACATCTGCGACCCCCGAATCATTGCCAGGTTTCATCGACGGCACCCGCAACAAACTTCCAGGATTAAGACACCTGCTGGGAACACCCAGCAGGTTCCCTGTGCGGCCAATGAGGGCCCTTCATCCGGGCCCGAGGAACCCTACCTCCAGACCCCCTCCACCCACCCTGCTGTGGACTCTGACTCTGCTGCCTCGGAGGAGTTCTTTTGTCACTGACAGGCTCAGATTACAGAACATTATGGAAAGAACCCTACAGAGAAATAAAACACTTTTCTTTACCTTTGCTTGATCAGTCTGTCTGTTACCTGGGAGATGTCTCGTTCTGAAATCTTGTCTCACATCGACATTGTCGAAATCTTTTAGATAACGTAAGCTACACTTTCTTTACTCCATCAAAACCAACTCTGACAACACTCCTCTCTCCAACTCGCACTCCCACCGTTTTCTTGCAGCAACGACACATGTCACAATAACAAACGGAACCCGGCTCGCACAAAAGGGTAAGGGCTGAGGCTGTCGCCAAAATGCTGCGCCGATGGTCCAGCAACTTAGTCTACCATGATTTATTCACACACATTGTTATTAACACTATTAATAATAGGGTGATATTTATACCAAAATAGTCTATGTAACATGCTTTATTAGTAGAAACCAAACAATTCTATGTACAATCAAACATTCAGCAACCCCTGAACAGCTAGAATGGAATGATCCTTTGTTTAATAACATATTTTCCCGCTAATTCAACTATTAAACTGGGAGATTGGCAGTTGAATCAGGCTCCTGACATCAAATCGTTAGTATATAGTCAGCTATTCTGTGTCCTGCCTGCTACATAGAGTGCAATTTTCACTGCCATGAATTTGATCATTCAACATGAATGTAACAATATAAAGACACATTGTGAGAAGTTACTGCTAAAATGCAACATCTACATTGTTTGTGTCAAGGTAAATGTGTCTGTTTTCACCATAAGATGGGTCCAGCCAAACAACACAAGCAGCATCACACGTGGTAATAACTACATGGCAACATAACAGCTGACCACCTTGTACAGTATATGTCTCACAGCATCTTCAGATGTATTCACCGTCATCTGGTCCTTGCATAGTGCGAAACTTATTCAAAATAACTGGAGTACCTTTCTTGCTCCTTCCGTTATTTGTTACATGTTCTATGAAAACAATCTATGCTTGCATTGTTACCGAGTGCCCCCTATATAATAAACATCTGCATCACGTCGATCTTTTTCACATCCCCTCTTCCTGACCTGTTTTTATACATCCAACCACTATTTTCTCAGACACTGAAGGAAATGTTAAACTCTGTCTTCAGGTGGGATTTACCTTCAGGGGTACATGGTGCGAGAGCAGCCCTATGGATCCAAGAAATCCACCATTGAGCTGAAACCGCCGACTGATGAGTTCAAGGCTTTCTACCTCTGTTCTGAAAATCCTAATGAGAATAAACGGTGAGGAGCTGACTATGATTTTCATTGAGGGACTTTTCTACTGTAGAACCTATACCTTTTAAGAACGTGCGAGACTTTGGTGCATCTTTGCATTTCCATTTTATATAACAACAAACAAGCCAGGTGGTGCTTCACAACCATGTCCTGCACAATAAGCCACTTTGTTGTGGCTCTTGATCTTTCCAGTGATATCCTCTGGTACCCTCATGTGGTTTTTTCCATGGGCCAAGTATATTCTTATATAAGCCAGATAACTTGCTACATCCATACTATTTTTCAACAAAAACGATCTCCGTCCACACGGCGTTTCAGCATCGTTTTTGAATTGATCTCCGTCCATATGAAAATGCCTGAAAACAAATATCACGTGACTCTTCATGTACACTGGGCATGCGCGTGGGTGTCGATGTAAACAGGAAGTAGATTGGTTGCTTAGTTTAAAAAAATATGACGGAGTAATAAAGTAGTCTTTAATAATGAAAGGTCGTGTCTGATACTTAAGATCTTCTCTAAAATCTTCCTCGATGAACTCAAACACAGTTCGTGGAAAGTTTTAGAAGTTTTATTTTTCAGACTTAGTTACAGCGCTGCGGGTCTTGCTCTATCTCTCTCTCTCACATATCAAATTTACTTTAAAATCAACACTTACACGTAAAGGTTTACTAGATTATGGGTCCATAAATCTGGTCAACACGTCTCTCACTCGTTTTGTCGGTTTCATTGTGTCTGTTCTCACTTGTAGCTCTGCTGGTGGCTTAACTATCTGTCATGAATAGCATTTACTGCTTTTGTTCCTTTTACATTTCATCTGTGGACTTCACAATAGATGGGAAGAACAAAATAAGCAAAGGAAAGTCCTCCGTTTTGTGTCCGTCCACCCTCCCTAAAGCCGCTAACCGTGACTTCAGATGTCCGCTCCGTAGGGCTGGTAACGCCGCTCGCTAATCGCTCCAATAACAGCCGCTTCCTCCACATGTCGGCAGTAGTAGAATTATAACATGCAGACTTTAACTGGACAACAGCTGCTAAAGACAACAAGGTCAGCAACACCTGTAATCAATTGTCCATGTTAAATTAACCTGGTAATCAATGTTGTTTGTGGGCTTCCGGGTAAGGGTCAGGTGATAAGAGTGTGACGAATCAGGGAAGGACACGTCATGACTGCTAAGAACCAATCAAGTAGCGAACGCGGGTGTGGGCTTCATCGTTTCTAAATTTATCCGTTTTCGACCGTCCACACGAAAACGCAACCCGGAGTTTTCAAACTTATCCGTCTTCGGGAGAGTTTTCAAACTCCTCCGTTTTCGGTGCTCGAAAACGCCGGCGTAGTGTGGACGCTCAGCGTAACCGTAGCAAAACATATGCGTTTAAAATGGAAACGTAGTGTTGATATGGCCTTAGTTAAAGGGCCACCTGGATTAAACCCCTCGGGGTCTTGCGCTAAACAGATAGCCTGAACATATCCGTTTGTGCGGACAACAAAGAAAGCTCTTTTTTTCACGTTTTAATCAATTTGTCTTTACCTTAGTACTTGTGTAGCTTCTGACTGAACCTCTGTGGTTTGGAGTTTAGTTTCACACATTCCTGTTTGAATTTGTTAAGCCTTAAGTTACTGCAAATCAAACATTTACTTGTAACAGCCAAAGTTGCTATCTCGGAGCTAACTAGCCCACGCTGCTATTTCTCTCCACCTACACCAACCACGTTATGTACCACAGTAGCTTTAAATTAAAAGTATTCCAATAGCGAACAACTGGGTGGCTTTTATTGTGAAGAAGAGACAGTAAATGGAGCAAATGCAATGTAACTGAAGTAACTGTCCTTCTAAAACTTAGTCTGCACAACAAGATATGGACATGGTGCTATGTGGTCAGTGGATCTGTTATAATTATTGCAGGGATGAAAATTACAAACAGAAAGAGCCACAGTGAGTTGTTGGATACAGTGCTCAGGTGACTTCCCGCTCTTACGGGTTAGGGTTAGGGATACCTTCATCCAGCATACCTTCAACACCTCAGCAAGATTAAATACCTTTAATTTGAAATGGTCATGGTTGTTCACGGCTGGGTTTGGCCTGAAGAGGGAGACTTTGTTTCTTACAGTTGGCTGCAGCTCACTATTGGTGTAGAGATAATACTGGTTACCATCTTGTGTTATAGAACTCCTTGTTTTTATGCGACACAGCACATTTGCTTGACCAGTCATTACCAGCAGTACTGCCAGTATCATATTCTGAGCAAAGCAAAAATGTCCTATAGAAATGAGAACATTTGCAATTAACCTAATATTGTAATGTCATGAGAGGTTAATATGGCAGGCAAGGGTGAGGTGGTGCAAGGTAATTCATAAAAACAGGCAAAAAAATCAAAGGTTCCCAGAAAAAGGCCAAGTTTCAGTCTTCTGTTTCTGGCAACTCAGGTAATTCTGTTATCAAACTCAAAAAGTCCAAAACAAACAAAAGCGTCCAAGAGGAGATAAAGCTTTGTTCAACTGAACAGTATTAATCAAACTCAACTTAGGGTGTCCTCGGTTTCACAAGCTACCGAGCCTTCTTCCTTTCAATCCTCCTCAGTCTGGCTCGGTACTTTACTTTATGCCGTTCTCCAGTCCAGGTTAGTTCTTGACGCTCCTTGCAGCCGTGTGCTCTCTTCCATCTCCTCTCCTCCTGCAGCAATTCTGTCCTGTCTTAATCAGGTGACTTAAATACCCACACCTGGGTGAGTGGCGAGGCCTTCTGGGAGCTGTAGTCCGTGCCTCGGTGGCCATTTTGTGATGTGGCTGCTGATCATTAAAGGGGATGTAGCACCCATCTACCACCTGGCCCCTTGTGATGCCACAATATGTTAATGCTAAACATATTAACGTATCTGGAAACTTTAGAACATGATAAATGTTGGTATACGTCTATTTAGGCACGCAAAGCACTTGGTTAGGGAAAGACCCTGGTCCCTAATACATATTTAAAAAGTCACAAAGGAGGTTGTTGGAGCCATAGTGTGGTTTTGTTGTTTTCTTATGTCTTTGAGGGAAACATGGGGTGTGTACACATGCAGTTCTGACATTGAACAGTGGGTGGCACATTAACCTAAATGTGCATATATGTAAGTGCCTGGTAATGAGGATCAGGTGTGTGTGTGTGTGGACGGGAAGCTAACAGTTTTTGGCCGTGTCAACGTGTCAAGGTGTCGTGTCAATGTAGCGTGTCAGCCGGCATGTGAGCTAGTTTCAAGGTCTTATACTATCCTCTAAAGTATCCTGTATTCTGTTACGGTGCCAATATGTATTTGAATAAAAGGATCAACGGATCTAAAGAAAGACAGCGCATTGGACATTGAAATGTTTGTGGAACACGCGTCCGAACAAGTTCTCCCGTTCGCCCCCCCAGTGGCTTTAATATATAAAAATGGATATTTGTTAAAGTCACTACAGAGGTAAAAGAAAAAAATCTCCATTTGGTATTAGTTCAGAAACTCAGATATTCCATCAGCTTTAGTATTGAACCTTCTTTTTCATCGATACCCAGCCATAGTTTATATGTCCATCAAGCTCCTGGAGTGGGAAGAGGTGAAACCCAGTGAATGAGGAAAACCCCAGTTGAAGAACAGATGTTTCCATGTTGATGCTTCTGATGTTCTTTACAGATGGATCATAGCTATCAAAGCTTCAACAAAGAGATGGCTACCTTTACGTTCGGTCTTTCAGGAGTACATGAATCGGCCATCAGAAGAGATCAGAATGTGAGTCGGACGCACCCTGTGGATCGCTGGATACGCTTCCTGTTTGTAGCTGTAGCATTTTTTTCCCTGTGCTGCTTATTTGTTACAGAGGATGAATTCCCTCAGGGAAGTCCTGAGAAAATTAGGCCACAGTTTTAGTAGGGCGGTCAGTTCATGCCAGCTTATTTACATAAAGCTCGATTGCAAATGTCAAAGTGCAAAAGCAAATGTGAGGGACGAGAACAACTGAGAAACAGTACTTCATATATTGCTCTTCATTTCCCTCTTCAGTTTGACATTGTTGTCCCTCTCTTGTCACACAATTTTAAATTCAAGCTCTTCCATTTGAACTTACAGGCCATAGATACAAATGAATCTATGACCTCATGATCTGTGGATCAAAGTCATTTACCATTGTGGCTTTTTTTCCATTGAAATTATCCTGAACACTTCCCTATCTCTGTCGGCAGTGCTCTTAAGATGGGTTGAATGCTCCGGTCATATTTCATGTATGTACCTGTACGTATATGACGATTGAAATAAAGTTAGTTTAATATCATTTTTATGTTTTCATACAGTGTTTGGAATCTCTTAAAATCTTTGGAGAGGTTTGTTTGTAATATGAAATACTGGCATTTCTATGCATACAGATTCTGTATTACTGTGTTTTGTTTTTATTGCTACACTGCAAACTTTTAGAATATAAATGTGCTCTCATGCTCAACAGTTAGTAATGCATCAACGTGTTTGTCAAATAAATTCTACAATCAAATCCTTTTGAGTCTGTCTGCTACTGAATCTGCAGTCTTTTGTCGGTGCTAAAATTACAAAAAGAGTATAAAGTGAAATATGTTGTCCAGTCAAAATCTTTAAAATCAGGGCCTTTTTTTCAACTGCTCAGTTACATTAAAGATACAATGTGTAGCATTTAGGGGGCTCCATTAGTAGAAATGGAATATGTTTTTTCTTTACCTTTTAGAATAGGCCATTCATATCCACATACGGGGTACATCCCAAGTCTCTTAATTGTCATTTCCTCGATCCTCGCTTGAACCGGAAGTTGTTCTGCGCCGCCATATTGACGGCCGTCCCAAAGCTCTTATTTAGCTCTGAGGAGAGAGGAGGGATCTCAGAGGAGCCACGAGCGAGGAGCCACGAGAACAGACTTCCAGGAAGTCTTTTAACGGCCGACACGCCCCCTCATTGTTCATCAGTGTTGTGATTGGACGCTGCAGCTGATCGGACTGATGAGATTTTTTTCAACATGTAAACAGTGAAGAAGGATCACAGAATAAACTCAAGATTTATATTTGATTCGTTTTCTGATTCAACATCTGGTTTAAATAAATGTTCATTGTAGACTGAACAACAAAAGGACCACAAACAACTTTCTTCATTTATTAGAAAGATTTGTGTTTTCATGATCTGAACTTTTATTATGGAAACAATTAAAGTCAGAGGGAACTGGAGAGACGAAACACATACATATACAGTAGAGAGAGAGAGAGAGAGAGAGAGAGAGAGAGAGAGAGACGAAACACTTTTTACATCATTTATCATCATTTCATTCAGTCACATGAGGCTGTTCATTCCTGAGTGTTTGAGTTTTATCATTTAAGAGAAACAATAAACATATTCTGGGTTATTTAATAATGACGCCATAATCTGAATTTCAAAACGTACAGACGCAAATAATTCATAAATAAGACGATCGCATTCCGCCGGTAAAAATCGATCCTGCGCTTATAAACAGAACACAGGACAGTTTGTTAACAGACTACAGAGAGAAACACCTCTACAGTGGTGATTACTGTGTGTCTTTATTAGTTATTAGTATTATTAGTTACTATTATTAAGTACAGTGATCATGTGAACTGACACTAACTTCTCAAAAGTCTCTCCAGCTGTTAAAGCCGACTGACAGCTGATCCAGCTGTGAGCAGCTGATCCTCCGTCATCAGAAACAGACGTCGCTTCACGTGACGCACCTGAGGAAAGGACGTCTCATGTCTCTTAAAACATATTTCCTAGTTCCTCTCTCCTCGCATGGTTTCCTCCATGCATCCCTGGTGGGAGGGACTAAGACGCAAGGAAAGGACCCAAGTGAGGGAAACGGGGATGACATTAAGAGACTTGGGAAGTACCCACGGAGTGGGTCCTCTTTACGGAGCCGGATGACATGTTTCTACAGCAGCCCGGAATGGACAAACCAAACACTGGCTCAAGATAGGGCCATACCCGTTTTCGTGTTTGGCCTTCTACACGCTTGGCACACGGGAGGATTTTCAGTTAGTTGCAATCTGCAACCTCAACACTAGATGACGCCAGATCCTACACACTAGACCTTTAAAGCAACTACAAGGAACTTTCATTTTGTGTTTGGTGGCTGCTGTGGACAAAAGTGGTTTCCTGTTTTCTCATACCTACTAATCATATTTTGCTGCATGGGCAGAAGCCGCCAGATGCAGCCTTTTGGCTTGTTGACACAGAAGGTTCGCACATGCGGTTAACGATGTGAAATGGTTGCTGTTAGGGTAACACGTGGATAACGTGAATTGGTCCCTGTTAGGGTACTTGACTTTACATTGGAGTTAGTTGAAAGCCTGGCATGTCTCACACAGAAGCTATAGGGGGCCTTGTGTGATAATATCAATACGCCGAGAGCTACGCCAAGCGTCGGTATTCTGGGTCTGAGACCTGGCTGGCATTTTCCCATGAGTACTCTGTCATCCTCAGGACAATTTCCTACTGGTCACTCCCCCGCACATCCCTTCTAGGTTGTTATTTAAATACACTCTACACTTTTACACTACACTTACATCTCCCTTGTTTATAGTCCTGTAACCTGTTCGTTTGTGCACTTTATTTTATATTTCACTTTATTTTATATTTTACTTTATTTTATATTTTTCTGGAAATTTCAATATGTTTCTGCTTTGCACTGTGTTGATTGTTGTTGATTGTTAAATGTTTGCACCTCCCGTCATGTCAAATTCCTTGTATGTTCGACATACCTTGGCAATAAACGGTTCTGATTCTGACTACCACCGCCTCGATTCATAAAGATCTTGTTGTGGCTAGAGCATGCATTTGTTTGAACTCTGAACTTGAAAGGGTAGAGGCAAAGCTTTGCCAGCAGTACGGTCTGTAACAGCATTGGTGTAGAAAGGATCAGTGAGGAGGGAGTCATATTTAAATGAACCTGAAGAGTGAGCTGTGCTTGGTGTGTGACTGATTAGAAGCGATGATTCAACCGGCTGGCTGTCAGCTGGTTACAGCTGGGGGCGTATGACTGTTGTGTATGAACTAACACGATGCTTCATATTACATACCAGTCTAAAAGGAAGAGGGCCAAATCAGAATCAGTTTTGAACCACATTTATTTTCTCTTTGCAACAAATTATGATGTAATAAATAAAAAATCTCGGAAAAATCAAGTCTTTTAACAGTTAATGTAAAACTCACTGCGAAACCCTGCGTGCCGTAATTGGACCCAGTGACAGGCATGAAGGGTAGCGCTAGCTTCAGTGGCGAGCCTTGTGTTTTATACCTGTGCCTTCAGTGCTGTCCTACTACAGTTGAACCACCTCCCACTAACCTCATTATGACGCCAGCATGTTGGGATGCTTCGTCATTAAAGGACAATGCATATAGTCAAAATCAATGTAATTAACACAATGACAAGAACAAACTCACAAAAAACAGTCATGTATATTTATATGACAACAAAGCAGGTCCATCCTCCTTTCTTTGATTACAAAGAGTTCAACGACACGGTTGTACAGTAACGTTACATCCGTGCGTTTTAGTTCCAGTAAGAAGTCCTTCTGGATTCATGGAAGCCAGTGAAGACAGTCGAGTCTCCCCAGTTGTATTTCTTGAACACGTTTTAATGCGTTTGAAGCTGAAAATGTCCGCTCGACAGAGGCAGCAGATATTGGGATTGTCACCGCCCAACATGTCAAAACGCTAAAAATATAATGTCACGTAAAAACGTCTTACATATCTTAAAAACTTTAACTCTTATTACTACAAAGTTCTGCTAGCTAGTTTCACAACAGTCACGCTAACCCACTGACCAATCAAGCTGCACGTTAATGCTGACGTAGTTGTAGACTACCTAGAACAGGGGGGGGGCAATTATTTTTCCCAAGGGGCCACATGAGAAAGAGGGACTGTTGTGGAGGGCCGGACCAATAGACTGAACTCAATCCTGCTCTATATTATTCCACCTCTTTATATAAAGCAGTATGTTGTATGGTGTTGAGCTGTGAGTGGTGAGAGTGAATGTTATGATCAGTGGTGGAATGTAACTAAGTATATTTGCTTAAGTACTGTACTTATGTACAAATTCAAGGTACTTTACTTTAGTATTTATATTTTATTTAACTTTGTACTTCTACTTCACTACATCTCAGAGGGAAATATTGTACTTTTTACTCCACTACATTAGTCTGCCAGCTTTAGTTACTAGTTACTTTGCACATTATAATTTTTCAAACCTTTCCTAACTACCCAAACAACAACAGAGTATAAAGGAGTTAAAATGAGCTCCACCTAAAACATCTGCAGCAGCAATAATCCAAACAACATATACATTTGTAATATCCATATGTAATAGTAAAACACTGACGGGGATCATGATTTTACAAAATTAGTACTTTTATTAGTATAAATATTACTATACAAATGACCTCTTTCTGTTTGTCAGTTCAGTGGAGAAATCTGGTCTGTGTTGGGCTTGAACGAGTGACTGAAGTCAGGCTGAATGTGTGAGCTGAGATGTGAAGGACAGCTGACAGCTGATGTCAGTGAGAGAGGATCTGGATCTGGATTTGTTCAACGTCATCACAGAGAATGTTTGTTCACAGATGGAGGTCGATCCAAAGAGAAGCAACATCTTCTGAGCATGCCTCCTCATGTGTGGAACGTTCTCCTCTTTGAGAGAAGAATATAGATCCAGCAGTGATACTGACTTAAAGTGCTCTGCAGTCCTGCATCAGACTGCAGGTCAATGAGCTGGAGCTGAACATCACTGGGAGCATCATCCACACTGCACGTGAAGGAGAAGAAATCATGTGCATTTCATTCAACTGTTTTGAAGTCTTGAAATGGCCTTGAAAACTCACCATGCAGTGCCCCTAACATGGATGATACCTGTGGAGATGTTCAACTGATGGTGTGGCTTCTTTCAGGGTGTGCAGGTGGGTGAGAGTGTTACCTGCAACTTTCCCATGAAAGCCTTCACCAGGCTACATGTCATGTGCAGAGAGGCCCTTGCCTTGCAGTTTGGTATTCAGATCATTCATCACATCAACAGCAAATGCAAAATCTGTCATCCAGTTTACATCAGAGAGCTCTGGGATGTCCTTTCCTTTCTTCTCTCAAAACTCTTGAATCTCTGCTCTCAGGTCCCGAACTCTTTTAAAAGTCTGACACAACCATGTCGGTTGTGACACATGCCAGTTTGTCCCATTTCAGTCCCAGCTTGTGGAAGCATCTACCTCCGTGAACACATCACTCCCCGTTGTCCCTTTCATTGACTGCATTGCTGCAGCTCCTCTGTAATCACCAAGTCTTTCGTTATCCCACCTACACAGATGAGTAACTTGCTGTGTCGCGGACATCGCAGCTCTCGTCCAGAGCCAAGGAGAAGAGTTGGAAATGGTCTGCTTTTCTTTGCAGCTGAAGCTCCAGATGTCCCTCGATGTCCTCGATCCTCCTCGTTACGGTGCGCCTGGAGAGCTGCACATTCTCCAATGCCTCTTTATTCTGGGGGCCTAGTAGTGCAGCAGAGTCCACCAAACACTCTCTGATAAACTCCCCATCAGAGAATGGCTGACTGGTTTTTGCAATTGTGTGTGACGTCACAAAGCTGGTGTTGGCGGCTGCACCCATCAAGGCCAGGTTCCCAGCCTTTTCGTGGGAAGAGGGTTAGGCTGGTATATGCAGGTTTAAGCGATACAAGTTATAACTAAAAGAACCATATGATAAATTTCCACAACAATTCCCCCTTTGGCCATTCCTATGGCCATTAAAGTATTTCCAATTTATCGAAACATCAACACATATTACCCAAAATGGTTTACCATTAATCAGTAAGGCAAGGCAAGTTTATTTGTAGAGCACATTTCAACAACAAGGTAATTCAAAGTGCTTCACATAAAACCATTAAAAGCATCAAAACATAAGGCAAAAGAAAAGGAGATTTAAAAACAATTAAAAACAGTCATTAAAACATTAAAAACAGTGTAAGAAATAAAATATAGTATTAAAATGCAGGAAAATGATTAATATATTAATTGAATGTGGTTCAATTAAAGGCAGCCGCAAACAGAAAAGTCTTCAATCTTGATTTAAAGGAGCTGAGGGTCTCGGCAGACCTGCAGCTTTCTGGGACTATGTGGAGCAGAACAACTGAACGCTGCTTCTCCATGTTTAGTTCAATGTTTAGTAAGGCTAACACATTAGCTGTTTTTGTGAGTTCCAAGTAACTCTATGTTGTAGCAAGCTAGGGAATGTTAACATCAACATCAAATAAATCTCCTGAGATGAGGTGAAACAAAGACATCGGACCTCCATCGCTGTTACACAGTATAATAAGACAGTCAGTGACTTTTATAATAAACAATAATCAATTTGTAAGAAATTCTATCACCGAAGTATGTAATAAACATCCAGAATCTGTCAATTCAATTGATTCCTTTATCAAATAAAAGAAAACATTTTTCTGTTTTGTGAGACTATGTTTCTAAAATAGCTGTAATAACATAAGTAATACACAAAAATGTCACTTTCGTAGGCTATAGGGAGGAAAAAGTCAGATGTTGCAGAGTCGGCCTTTATAGACTAAACAGTGGAATGCCTAACATGTTTTGGATCTCTGGCTCACTCTTCTGATGTGTGTTCTATCGGTAGAAGCAGGGTGTGGTCATGGCTTAAACACGTCACAGTCACAGTTCGTGTGCTGCTGGACTGTGAACTTAGCATATTCATGTCACATGTTATTACATACATAGCACAGGTTTTACAAATCAAGTCTTTAATCTACTGGTTAACAATTTTAGTTCTTCTCATTATAATTGTTTGCATTTGCTTGTACATTCTTTGGTTGCCATGGTTTATTAGGATTAGGAAACACAATTATTATTGCATTTAAGAGCAGAAAACACATTCAACCTCTTAGGCCACCATCCCGGCAAGCGCAATGGGTGCCATGGTGCAGGAGATCTGCCTTCCATTGCGGCGTCATATCTGCACATTTGATCTCGCCTCCTCCCACACTGATTTCTGTTTGACAGCTTTGCAGTTTGGGAAACTCGGGTTCCTACCCTCCTCTCTCTCCCCAGCCACACAGAGTGAGTGAGGTGATCGGCTACATGTTTGATGCATTGTCAGCAAACAATACATTTTCTACAAAATACAAAAAACAGTGAACCCTCTTGTGTACCATGCTAAATTAATAAAATGTGATATGTTATAATTTCTTTACTTTGTTTCCAGTAACTGTTTCTTTAAGTCTAGTCTTAAACCCTGAGGTCTACAGATAAATGATGCTCCTTAGTTATTCTCTGAGAAATCACTACTGTATTTAAATACCCCTGCAGTATAATATTTCAAAGTTCAACGTGGTCCAGTTAGAGAGAATTTCCTCCTCAAAGGGTTACAGTACAATCCACAATAATGTCTGACTTGCGCTATGATGTATATTGAAGTAGCCTACAGTTGTATTAATGTCTGTACGTAGCAACTGACTATCAAATCAAATGAAGAAAGTTAAATTGAATAATTTCAATAATTTCAGATGGAGATCTAAACAATATTTATTGTCCAATTTCAAATTGAACTGGATGAATTCTAAATAATACATACTCTGATAATAAAGAAATGTTCTCTCATCCCAAGTAAAATAAGAGTTGGATAAAAAACATAACAAACACAGAACGCTTTAGGAAAATGTGAAAATGTGGTGAGTGTGTGAAAATGTGTTTGATTTAACAGAGCCAAGCTGGAACCTGGCCCTTAAAATAAAGTACTTCATTTTAGAAAATGTATTTAACTGAGTTGTCCTTCAGCTTTAAATTCAGTTCATTCAGGTGTGAAGTGATGTCAACCAAGAAACGATACTATTTTCTTCATCTTCTAATAAGAGGAAAAACACTTGTTTCAGCTCTATTCCCTCTGATCACCTCATTGTTGGTCAGTGTGTTAATGTGTTAGGGTTCTCATCATATCGGCTCTTAAATTGTTTATTTTCTGTGACTTAATTTAAGATGTGAGTGGGTTTGCTCAAAAGAGTTGTGCTTTGTCTCGTAGTGGCGCTTCACATTACTGCTTTTAATTATAGTCACGGTCTCTGAACATGTGAGACCTGCTGGTTTTAAACTGCCCGTGTGAAGAATTAACCTCTAACAGTCTGTCCATTCTTGTTTAAAGACTCTGGTCTCTCTGACCACTCTTGTCTTTTGGAGACCGTCATGTGAAATAACTCCTGACCCACGTTATTCTTCTAACTTCTCTTGAGTCGGGAACCTTGTCGGAATATCTGATTGGCTGAGCAGCATCACGTGATGTGATCCACAACGCATTCAATTGGTCTGTGTGTTTACTGCGCCACTGAACGAGTGCCGTAAAGGCTAGAAAAGCCGCGCCGGTCAAAATAAATCGGTTTTAGGTCCAGGGTCCACCTATTGGTGACCCTGCTATGCTGTTTTAGGCCCACTGGTTCAGTGAAAACACATCGTATTGCAAAAATAAATATTTATTTTTGCAGTTCTTTTGCCTTCCCTAATGTCAGCTACCAACGTCATCATGTGTTTTCATGAGAATTTGATATAGTATAAAAGAGGTAAAATGTTCTTAAACATTTATACTAACTGTATCTAAGTGGTGTTCTTATTTGCTTTGATGAGAGAGTTGAAGAAAAGGATTAAAACATTATTTATCAATAAAATTACATTATTCCCCCTTTTGCCAAGTTATCTCTGCTGTGAGCTAATTTAGCGTAACAATAAAAAGAGATCACGTGGCAATTGTCTGGGCCCATACATCATTTTGTAAACTGGCTTAGATGAGGCAAAACATTTTTGCTCTTTAGGGATCGCCAATGTCTGTAATTCTTGAAGAACATACATCAAGATAACCTGAAAAATCAGAAGCGTTAGTGTGAGCATCATATTTCATAACATAACAGACAGTTTCAGGGAGCAGTATGGCCTCTAGCAAGTCGGCCACGAGACGCTGGTGAGAAATGGGTTTGCCAGAAGATGTCAGAAAGCCTCTGTGTTTCCACAGGTAAATGTTAACTATTTTGTCCACAGCGTGCTTACTGCTTTCTGTAAGAGCCACAGGATCTGCAGCTTGAGCAGAAAAGTGTGATGCCAACTTACCGCTGCACAGAGTGTCATATGATGAGACTACAGCAAACCCAACCAACCATTCTCCCGTGTCCAGCGTGCAGGATGCCAAACAGTCCCCTAACATTTGTAAATCGGCCTTGGTGGACATGTCTGTGAGGTCTCGCTGTGCAGACCTGTTCAGGAGAAACAACACAGTTATTTAGCTCTCCATCTGCTGCAGGAGGGAAAAGAGTAGCATGATTAAGGATACATTGTTTCACAGTAATGTTAGGCAAATATAATGTATTAATCTAATCTAATGTGTGATACCGCATAAGGAACACTGAGGGTGAGCTCACCATAACCAACAATGTCACGTGCCACAGCACACAGACACAGAGGAAGGCCAGCTGCTGCAGGGTCTAGTCTAGTAGAGAAATATGCAGCAGGTCTCTGTTCCTCCCATGTTCCTGAGTCTAAACTAATGTCATGTAACTGTCCCTTTGGTCAACGTACTGTGTGAGCGGTGTGTCAAGTTTAGGTGGTCCAAGTGTCAGAGCTGACAGTAATATGCTCTTTATGTCATTAAAGGCATCAGTCGAGGAGTCAGTCCAGGTCAGTTCTCTATGCGCAGAAAGATGTTTACCATGAATCATGGAAGAGAGGAATGCATCTCTTTCTGAATAGTTGGGATCCATTGTCTATACTATGACGTCATTCTTAAAAAAAACCTCATCATTTGTTTCTTAGTCTACAGTTTTAGGCACAGTTTAATTGCCCGTATTCTTTTTGGGAGAGAGGGTTCTGCCCTCTGCTGTGATCACATGTCCCAGATATGAAACTTTATTGAGAACAAATTGCAATTTGGACGGATAGCCTTGTGACCATTTGCAGCCCAAAAATATAAGTAGGATAACTGTAATTATAAATTACTCTAATCTGCATGCTTCTCCTGTGGGGCTGCAAATCATGATGTCATCAACATATTGTAACAAGGCTGAACCATTTTATAAGTGTAAAATTAGCCAGATTGTCTCTCACGGCTCTGTTAAATACACCAGGGCTTTATAATAACCCAGGACCCCGGGTCCAGATAGAGCCTCTTCCTTTAAAGGAGAAGGTAAACCAAAATTGTGCACAACTACTAAAAAGTATTCGCCAAGAAAAGAAAAAAAGAATGCATTGGCCAATGGAAAAATGGGTCGTGTCTGGAGGGATGAGTGACATAATGATGTGTGGATTAGAAATTGTAGGTGTTCGCGGGTGCACCGAAGCATTAACTGCTTGTAAATTTTGAACAAATCGTCACTCAGTCGGTTCCCCCCATGTCTCGCATTTTCTTCACCGAA
The DNA here is from genome assembly GCF_004355925.1 of Anarrhichthys ocellatus. Lineage (NCBI taxonomy): Eukaryota > Metazoa > Chordata > Actinopteri > Perciformes > Anarhichadidae > Anarrhichthys > Anarrhichthys ocellatus. The sequence goes on along the minus strand of NW_022280209.1, from coordinate 135,797 downwards.
AAATTGGTTTGCGCACCGGTGACTGATCACATGATATTACACCAGCCTTCAATAAAGACTCAAAAACGTGTGTAATACCATCAATAGCCTTTTATTTTAGTGGCTATTGTTTCATGCATGGACAGAAATCTAATTGTGGGTGAACCACCAGAGGTGTCCCCCCCCAGTTCTACGTCATATTTGTGCGCAGACCATAAAGAGGAGGCACCTCGGACAGCTCAGCCATGTCAACAGATGGAACATTTGAAACCATGGTGTGTGCTCTTATCAAACATAAGATGAGTGACTCTTTTACTCCTGGCAATGATGTACATCTTGTCTTGTAGACATTGCCTTTCCTACTGTACAGTTTATCAGGATCCTACCTGGGACTTAAGTCAGTGAGTTCAGTCTGCCTATCCAGCCAGTCAGATATGTTCTTCTCCTCCATTCCTGGGCCCATGCCAATTTAAGGGCCACATTTTCAATGATACATACGGACACCCCCCCTGTAACAACTCAGATTGTGTGGGAGACAGAGAAACAGAGGCAGCTGCAGTATTTTCTGTCCAATAAATGTCCATCATACATAACTTCTCTATCTCACTCTCTCCTCCAAACCATACTTCCTCAAATCTCTCATGTGGTCCTTGTGCCGTGTGCAATGTAGTGAATTAACGTAACATTCTGCATGTGGTGAATGTTGTGAGGCAAAATCAGTTAGGTGTGATGCTTGTACCGCTTACAGAAGTCCTAAAGACCACTCGTAGATGTACAACAGCTCTGTTGGGTCTCATTTCATTTATTTGTATGATTTTTGTCTGATCAATATCAGGCCATCAGGGCCCGATGTGAGGATTATTCCAAATACATACATCAAATCTCTTTCTAACCAATTTATAGGGTAGCACTCAGACAACAGAAATTAGATTTTTACTGTGATATGATCTAGTGTACAGGACAAGTCTTTGTGTATGGCTCACTAATTGGTATGTCTCCTGAGCCAATAGTCCCACAATACCTTCCACTCCTTTTGGGAGGGACAGGTAAAGCAGACGTATGGAAAACTGAATGTGTGGCTCCTGAGTCAACTAAAAATGTAACATTTTACCTTTTAATAGTTAACATAATCGTGGTAACTTTCCAAAACCTTAATTTTTCATTAGAATACACATGGCATGTGGGTGTTAGTGGTGTCCGTCTAGTTTCTAATGTGTGTTTTGAATGTACAAGGTTGTCATAGTCAGAATCTAAAGTTAACTCACCCTCTGTGTCGTAATGTGTGTGCGTCCAATGGTCCATCACTGGGGTTCGCCCCGCCGCGCCTGCTCCTCCCCTCAGTCTGATTGTTGAGCCTCCCCACCAGTCTTTGTTCCATGCAGATTGGTGGCAGTCTCTTCTCCTGTGTCCGGATTGGCCACATTGATGACACACAACGTTTTCAGCTGGTGTGTGTCTCAAAGTCCCTTCTGTTTTGCGCTGACAAACTCAGTCTTTGCTTGTTGCAGTATTCCATATCACACAACTCTGTTAGGTGTGATGTGTTCCAGGTTCATGGATGACATAAAAAGCCTATTTACAAAGTTCAGACAGGGCTGTCACTGCATGGTTATACGCCATTGTCGTATATAACACACTGCAGGTTGATTACGGCTGGTGCGAATGCCGCAGATATTTTATGATAACGCACAAAGGAGGTAAAAGTTCTCTTGAATTCTGTGAATTTGCTCTTCGATCTCTCCACATGAGTCATGGCTTCTTCTTCTTCACGTCTTCTTTTTCTGTTGTAATGTCCTCTTTGTCTCGCGTTCAGATAATCCAGATTCATATTGTCATCAGTGTTCATGGACGAGCTGTAGTTGTGAGCGTTGACATGGTGCCTGTAACTTTTGATGAGTCTCGTCCTTCCTCATCCTCGGAGTGCTGACTGGTGGGTTTTGGCGGTCATGTTGTTTTGCCTGGGGAGCATACAGCAGCGGCGTTGCGGAGACCAGATCAGGATCCACTCGACCATGTAAAACAAAAACAAAACAAAAACAAAAAAACAAAGTTCAGCAGCATATTTTCCTTTTCTATCAGTTGTATATGTCTTATTCAAATATATTTGTTTCTTTCTTTACCTTCTCACGACTTTCTTTTCCTTTTTCTTTTCTGCTTCGCCTCTTTCCTCTCTGCTCCAGACACGGTTTGAGTTGATCCAATTTTTGTTGTAGGCTAAAGTTGCCTTTTCCAGGGAACCCCAATTTTGTCCATTTTCAATTGTTTGGCCGTTCGATTATCTTTGTCCCACATGTATTTTATTATTGGAGGTAAGACCTTGGCATCAGGCTGCTCAGGCTCAGACTAACTTTGACTCTTACCCACCTTCTCTAGTTACTGTTGATTCTGGCATCTTCAAAACCCAATCTGGTCCAATCAATCAACTTGAAAGGATACACCAAATCGTCTTTGAAATACTACAAGTTCACCAGGACACGTCTGTCCGCCCCCACCCTAACAGTGTGCGAGAATACCGGTTTACCAACTTCTCTCTAGTTACTGTCTTAGAATCTAAGAACATCTGGTCCAATCACTCAACGGATTGAAAGGATACCAAACCCCTCAAAAACCTCAAGCCTACTAGGACCTAATGTCCAGCACTCTAAACGTGCGAGCACGAAGTTCAACCATCAAAGTGTCTGCTCCATCACAAGATAATCTCTCACCGAGTGGGATTCTTTTTCCGGTTCCAGGATCGGAGCAGCAATCTCGAACACCGTCTGACAGCCTCTCACCTTCAGGGAGGAATAGCTATATTGTTTGCGCTTCTGTCGTCTAACGGAGTCCTGATTACTCGTCCGATCCCATCCTCGTCGCCATTTGTGGTGGAAAAAAAATCTTTTTGACCTCCCAGTGAGAAATAATCACGATGGAACTTCTTAAAGTATTAAAAACATATTTAATGAACAGACACTTCAATCATAATTCAGCTGAATGGATAGAGCTCTTTCCCCACGAATTGTTCGGAGGTCTAACAATAATAAAAAAACAAAACAGAGTATATATGCGCGTTATCTCGTCTCCTCTCCCTTCACCCTCCCCCTCGCAGATGTTGTTGGCCGCTGCACCCATCAAGGCCAGGTTCCCAGCCTTTTCGTGGGAAGAGGGTTAGGCTGGTATATGCAGGTTTAAGCGATACAAGTTATAACTAAAAGAACCATATGATAAATTTCCACAACATAGTGTATTTAAAAACAATTATTAAATTACAAAATAGATATAGCTTTGTGATTCTGTTTCGGCCAGCAGAGAAGGCCTTGCAGGCCCTGACGGCCCACCACTGAGTATAATCAAGTCCCATCTATCCAGTTGCATGCTCACTACTTCACAAACACATGCATCTTCACTAAAGCCTTATTATTCAAAACAAAATCGGTGTCACGCAAATGTTTTGCATAATAAGGTTTCAGCAAAGTGGCATGTGGTTGGGGAGTACTGAGCTGGATAAATTGGGCTTGGATTGTACTGCATGAGTTGTATGAGAATTGGTAAACAGATGTTTTGATATAGTTTTGTTGTTTAACACGTCCCTAATTTACATAAATTCATTAAGACTTCTCCGTTTCTTTATTCACTATTTATCGAGGAGGCATGGGAGAGAAACAAAGTTTTCTTCAAGAAGAAGAAGGGTGAGTTATTGATATACAACTTTTCATTGGGGGGGGGGGGGGGGGTGAAGTATTTCTTTTAATCAGAGAAAAATCTCCAAAACAAAAAACTGATTACTAACTTGAAGCCACTGAAAACTTGGGTTAAAATGTTAAGATTTCTCTATTGCAGTAAATAACAATCAATGCAAAAATGAAGGTAATGCTAAAATAAAATATTAAAACTGTCATTTTTCTAAAGTTTCACTCAATACACTCAAACACTAAGCTAATCCGCTTCATCAGTCAGCTGTGATCGATAGTGGCCGAGAGACATCAGCAAAAAGCTCAACAACTTCATCACATTTGACTCAAATAAAGATAAATCACTAAGATTGGTGTTGAGGATCAGCTGTTTTACACAGGAGCCTAGCTCACTTCACTAGTTCCTAGCTCCTCCTAGTTCAAAAGGCTCAGACACATCAGTACAGACAGAGACCTCTCACACAAGAGAACCAGTAGGACCCCATTCCAAGCCTCTCCAGGGCCTTTGACTGTTGGTATTTATTGGATCTGTAGTTTATACTGAACCTTTGAAAACATTTTTCACTTTCTTGTATAACTCTTTATATTTCCTCATGGTAATAATAGGAACAGAAATAAATGTTCCATACCGCACAGCATTAAAGCCTTTTAGCCTTAAAGCTCAATCCAATCAGAAGTTCTTATTCAGGCAGAAAAGACTTATTTTCTCAAAAGTTAGTTTGAAATAAGCTTTAATCATATAACAGTCATTGGTTAACATCAAGTGTACATTTTCTGTTTGGCTTAAGGAATCAATAGAAGTGCATAAGAGTGACTTTACATACAGTACAGTGGAATGGTTTGTACACCCCGAAAGTTTTAAAGTTTAAAAATGTCAAAAAAGAAAGTCTAAATCATTTGAACGTTTTTTCAAAATAAGGGCTGTGCTTGGCAGTTGTGGATATTTTTGACCACTATTGATTTGATCAACATTGGTAGCTGTTTAACATTTAATTAACATTTCAATTGAAATTATTTGTACGTAATATATGGTTAGAATATGACTGTTGTCCATCCAGATTTAGTGCAAATGTACAAGACATCAACAAAAGAAAATGTGAAATAATATGTGTTTCCATCCACTACTGTGATGCAAATATTTGGGCGTAAGATAAAAAGTTGGTGGTGTTAATTCTCCAGTCAGGTGCCATAAACCATTGCAGAGGACAGAAGACAACGAGATAGGATAATTAAAATGAAAATATGGCATTTCATGTATTCATTTGAGTCATCGCTCCACACAGTCCTGATGTTTTTGTCTGCTGCAATCTTTGGTCTCTTCAGTGGATGTCACATGCTTCATGTCATGATTACTTCACCGCGTCCGTTTACATTGTCACATTTTGCATTTATTGATACACTAACTTTTGCACTTTTTTTTCAAATATCTAGCATTTCCTCTCAGGTTTTTTGGTGTGTAAATAGTGGAAAGAAGTACACTTCAAAAAGAAGGTCTCTCATGCTCTTCCTCTTGATCTGACAATGCATTGACTTACAGTGGGGGCGGGGCATAAAGAACATTTTGATCATTAGAACATTCATTCAATGTGGATGTATACTATTCACTCACATATCCAAAATCATTAAATCTCACATTCATGTTCTTAACATTGATTCAAATGTGAAGAAGGTGCACTATGTGTTATAGACAGAAATTAATCTATATGTAAAGCCGCTATGTCTGAGAACATGTCATCCTCCCAGGTTAGGGTTAACCCTAACACACACACTGTACCTATTATACTCAGATGAGTTCATTTTCTACATCAGAACAATTTGAAACATGCTATTATCACATACACATTTGGCACAGAGGCTTCATACATCACATGTTCATGAAATAAATTGAATTTTTAATGTAATAAAAAAAAAATCACATTTTCCTTTCAAAGCAGCGCAACAAAATGTGCAGAAACTCAAGGAGTGTACACACAATGTTGCACACACCTGGAAGTGTTCACATGGCTTGCTTGTCTTCACTATTGCAGTGTTTACTGAGAATGCCTCGTTGGTGCCATGGTGGTGACGGTGTTAAGGGGCACTGACGTTTCACAGATATCCAACGGTGCAATCAGGTGCAATGAGGCGGAAACGCATGAATTACCAGCTGTAAGGGGAACATACACACTCGTTAAAAAGACACACCTCAAAAATACTGCGCCCATAACCAATGTACAAAACTATGGATGCACCAATATGGTTTTCTAAAGGCAAGATATTCCCAACCAACAATAACCTGCAAACAGATTGGAAATGACTCTCCATCTGTAGCGGTTGATACTTTCAAACGTATGGGGTTAACTGGTTAGATAGTGATAGTGAGCACTTTTTAAGTCAAGTCAAATCTTAATACACATATGGCATTATATGTACAGTGAAAGAGGTACTGCTCTATCCATACTGGCTGTGAAATCATCCCCATTGTGCGACTAACTTTAAAGAGAGTGAAATCAATGGTCGTGAAGCTAAAATGACAACTTGGGACGTGATTCTCTCGCCCACCGTTAACAGTGTAGTCACGTTAAGAAGGGATGTTGTTATGGGGCGTCCTGGTGACTCGTGGTCTAAGGAGCTGGGCATTGAAAGGTCCCTGGTTGTCAGGCTGGGACATGTCTGTTGCATGTCATGCCAGGAAAAATGACTTTAACATATGAAAAAAAAAGGAGGAACTCACTTCAGCCTGTATGGGCAGAGGGTAGAATTACAATAACTCTTTCACCGTACATATGGCATGTTAGTATTGTATTAAGTTATATACATACCTATATACACACTTTGCTTTTTTAAAGATGCCCATCTTCTGGTGAACAAGAGGTTTAGAAACACATTGATATTGACTTATCTCAATAAATCAATACATGTTGACAGTTGTATGCAGTGCCATAACCTAAAACAAAATAAAAAATAAAAACTTCCACTAACAAAACTCCTCACAGATAAGCAGTTCAATTATTAATGGACTGATAGAAATGGTGCCTTTTCAGCTGATGTATCAATGCATCAGTATAAACACACAACACTGTCAATAAATAGGTTCACCAGTTATTGCTCAGTTTATATCTTTCACATTTTTTGAACCTCAACAACCTCATTACAATGTGAGGAGTGATAAAAGGATCTTATGTTGATCATATAACAAGAGTTCAGACTTCTTAAACAACAGAGCTGGAAAAAGCACCTAAATCCCCAAAAGGGTGAAAGACGCCTAAAGAGCGCGTTCCGCTGTGCCTTCATGTTTTGTTTCTGGTAAACATGCGCTCCCCTCGCAGGGTGAGGTGCTGTAGTTGATACTGTAACACCTCAGTGTCTGATGATTCTTTGATACTTATTTTGTCCAGATTAAGGTAGTCCAGAGACTTGGACTGGGCCCTCTTCCCTTTAAGCAGACAGAGGGGTAGTGGAGCATGCAGACCCCTCCCAGGCTCCCCGTGGGCCAGGGACCTGAGGAAGGTGTCACTCGAGCTGGGCATACGCCTCCGTCTCCGCCCGTTGGTAGTAGGAATGTCGTAGGGTTGGTAGTGGCGGCTTTTACCTTTGCAGATTCGTGAAGACCGGTGGATGCCCAAGTCAACAGAGTTGGGGACAGCGCTCTCGACGGAGCTGGTCATGGCCTCCGATACAGAACCCTTCTCTGGAGTGCCTTCTGACCACTTGTGGGCCAGCTTGAGCAGCTCCTCGCCAGTGGTGAAGCTTACCAGATAGTTTGAGTCCATGTGGAGGATCTGGTACCCTGAAACAGTACCTCTGATAGGTGAACACGGGGTGCTGGCACAGCGAGGTCTCTCCGCTTCTGGTTTCAATGTGGCTTTGATTTCAGATGTAGGAAGAATGGAGACATGTGCCCTTGACACTCCATTAATATCCATTTCCATCCTCACAGACATGTCCTGACTGATGAAAGGTGGAGAAAAAACATCACTTGAGTCACTCTGGGAGCAATACATCTGTTCCACAAACATCACTCAGGTGCCATGCTCACTAAAGATCTTAAAGGCATAGTTTGGATTATTTGGAGTTGTATGAGGTACTAATTCATAATCGCGGCATTACCTATTAGACAGACAAGAGTACCAACACAGAGGTAAAGCAATATACCAGCAGAAAAACACATTTTAGCCACTTAAAAGATCAAAAGTCAATCAATGTACGCTATATTTAGAATATTTACACCTCTTTACCTTAATGTCAGACAGCAACAGGAAGCTGAACTGAAAGTGAAACTTATTCTCTCTTCAAAGCCACCAGACTCCAAAGTCAAAGATAATATAGATACGTTTCATTTTCAGTTCAGTTCCCCGTCGGAATATTCCAGTGAGTGCCACTACTCCACTTATTCACATGCTGTTCACATCGGCCAACACCAGCAACCTCTGACTGTCTCTCTCCTTATTCCTACTCATTTATTCTTTCACATGTTCAGCCTTCTGTCAGTCATCATTGGGACTTTATCGATATATTATACCTGGGCCATGCATGTTCTATAGTCGGCCTATAATACTCCAGTAATATTAAACTGAAACAGGGCTTTCCTGTTATATGTCACCTATCTATTGCTCTAGAATGTATGCTGCTCGTACATATTATGCAGCAAGATAAAGACACATTCTGAATTACTACAGTGAAAAAAAAGAGAATTCATAATTTGAAGAATTCTGACGTGAAAGTATGTGATTTTACATCATTTTGGAAGATTATTATTGCTAGATAAAGCCCTGAATGCTTAAAGACTAAATGTGTTATAGCTGAATTATTATTTTATTATTTTTACAGCCTTCATCTGAATATTTAATTCCTGTGGAAAAGTTTACCCTGTAAAATCATATTCTGTAAATCAAAAGAGCCGATTCAGAAAACTTTTAAATAATGTTTACTTGATTATATTTGTTCACAAATAAAAAGTTCTGATGAACAGTTTACAATTTACAAAAAGAACATGAAGAATGAGTCGATATATGCCGTGCTGTGTGTGCTCCAGCTTGTAGAGATGAGGCTCCAAACGTTGGAATGATGAGCCAGTGAAGCTGATGTGCAGAGAGAGAAGAGGTGCTCAGGAACAAGTCATGGTACGCCCAAGAGTCAAATGTAGAAGTGCCCGTACTGCGTACCGGTAAGTACCAGCCCACTTTAACACTGGAATACTCTAAACACATCGTACGCTTAGAGCCAGATTTGGTTTTTTTTAGATGGCCATTTATTTTAGGTGGCTAAAATAGGTTGTGCTGCTGTCCCCGTCCACAGCAGTACATTGCTTAGCTTTCATGCTGGTGTTCCTGTTTGTTTCTGTAAACTGGAGGCGTGCTGACCTCCATCTGCTGCAGGTAACACGTACTATAAGTGCCTCATACAACACACTTCAAATGTTTCAAACCATCCCTTTAAGGCATGAGATCCATGGCCAGGTCAGTCCTGACACAAAGACTCTTAACTTTTGATCTAAAATGTATATTTCACTAATTCTAATGGGCTTTTTATTAATGGCTATTTTGATTGTGGTCCAATACGCCAGAAAACTCAAAGCAGTCCAGTTACAAATCAGAGATAAAGATTTGCCGAACTCTACTGGGACTCTAGGAAGATGCAGTTGCAGCACTGATGAACGTGGAATATCTCTGAATGTCGTTAAAGTATTTCACCAAACCAAAGAGGTGCTTTTCAGACCCCACTTAGTTTAACATAAATAGATTAAGATTAAGATATCATAGATAGTTTCATCTATGACTTGGTTTAAATAGCTTTATCTGCCGTGCTTGGTGAACAGCGAAGCAACTGGTCCCCCATTTTTCAAGTAGTCTTGTCAATTTTAGGACAATCCAGGAGGACGAACGGAAAATACACAGCAAATGCAGCCAGGGAGTTTTTCAATGACTCAGCGTGGGATGGAGTCAACTGGCATCGTCATGACCTCAGTCCAGCTCAGCAAGTTTGTCACACAGACTAACTTTTCCACGAGTAGGTGTTCCAACTTCCTCAGTATATACCGATAGAGATAGATAGATAGATATTGCAGCAGACTAAATATATACAATAAGGAACTTTTACATTTGTAGAGTCCAGCTGTATTTTTGCATCATTACCCCTCTTTTATTTGTTTAAATGTGCCGACACACTTCCTCGCTCATAGCTCCTCCGACAAGCCTCCTCGATACTCAAGGGTACTTCTCAAGTCTCTTAATGTCATCCCCGTTTCCCTCACTTGGGTCCTTTCCTTGCGTCTTAGTCCCTCCCACCAGGGATGCATGGAGGAAACCATGCGAGGAGAGAGGAACGAGGAAATATGTTTTAAAATACATGAGACGTCCTTTCCTCAGTTGCGTCACGTGAAGCGACGTCTGTTTCTGATGACGGAGGATCAGCGGATCACAGCTGGATCAGCTGTCAGTCGGCTTTAACAGCTGGAGAGACTTTTGAGAAGTTTGTGTCTGTTCACATGATCACTGTACTTAATACTAGTAACTAATATTACTAATAACTAATAAAGACACACAGTAATCACCACTGTAGAGGTGTTTCTCTCTGTAGTCTGTTAAACTGTGTCCTGTGTTCTGTTTATAAGCGCAGGATCCATTTCTCCCGGCGGAATGCGATCGTCTTATTTATGAATTATTTGCGCCTATACGTTTTAAAATTGTGACTGACGTCATTAAATCACCCAGAATATGTTTGTTTCTCTTAAATGATAAAACTCATCACTCAGGAGTGATGTAAAACGTGTTTCGTCTCTCCAGCTCTCTCTGACTTTAATTGTATTCACAATAAAAGTTATTGAGGGAAACATCAGATCATGAAAACACATCTTTCTAATAAATGAAGAAAGTTGTTTGTTGTTCAGACTACAATGAACATTTAAACTAGAGTTTATTCTGTGATCTGTCTTCACTCTGGTGTTAAACTCAGTCAGTCAATCCGATCGGCTGCAGCGTCCAATCACATGACTGATGAACAATGAGGGGGCGTGTCGACCGTTAAAAGACTTCCTGGAAGTCTGTTCTCGTGGTTCCTTGCTCATGGCTCCTCCGAGGTCCCTCCTCCATCCTCGCTCCTCCGAGCTACATTAGAGCTTTGGGGCAGCCGTCAATATGGCGGCGCAGAAACAACTTCCGGTTCGAGCGAGGATCGAGGAAGTGACAATTAAGAGACTTGGGATGTACCCAAGATGTATTTTTGGATTTAGGGTGTCCTTCAAGATGGAGCGCTGCCCTCGAGTTCCGGGTCACAAGCCGAATGAGCGTGGAGGCACAACATCGGGAAATGAGAAAGGCCCGTGTAGTTGCATCACGCACACAGAAACCACGCCCACAGCATCTCCTCACAGGATGCTGATTGGTCCGCTCACTGGCCAAACACACTCATTACTTCAAGCCTGACAAGATGCATTTTTGATTCTGTGAGAGAATTGAGCAAGGTAATGTAATTCAGCCCGGTGCTGAGTGAGCAGAGAGTTTTAATGTATGTTGTAAAACCATTTATGTAACAAAAAACATCTTGGTTTCGACTGCTGTCATTATTAAGGTTAAATCACATAGTTTAAACATAGATGGCCCAGCACACAGAGAGAGCCACTAGAAGCCGCAGCAGAATGCCCATGGACGCCATGGCGCAGCTCACCGACTCAGAGGAACCGAAGAGCCTCCCGGTCATTACCGCTGCAATGACCGGTTCACATCTCAGGCTTCACACTAACAGACCCAGCACATGCGTGCTGCTGCTTCTTACATCGATTGTAGTCTTTAAAGCCGTGTACAACAGAACGTGTCGCAGAAAAAGATGGCTGTTGCAAAAAACGACAGAGCGGGTTTATCTTGTCCGCTGGAAGCCCAGCAGACCGGACTGTCGGCACAAATAACGTCTTCATACGATATGGTCATTGGGGTTACACCCACGGTTAAACGCGACGCGTGGATCGTTTTAAACAGCCAGTCTTATCAGACAAGATGAAGTCATGGCGCGTTTGATGCTGTTTGGATGGGAGACGCTGCTCCTCGCTGTTTAACACTCATCACAGATCTGGTGGGCTCATGGCCCGCGAAGATGCGGACTGATTTACACAAAAACAGTACAAACCTGTTTGACTGAGAGGAGAATCCGATGTCCAACCTTCCCGTCTGCGGCTTTATGCGTTCTCACACCGGTGTTCCGTCAACAGCAGCAAAAGGAACACTTCCGGTCTATGTCAGAAAAAAGCAATTATTCATTATTTACAGTATTTCGGTGGTAATAACTAGGCTACAATTTTCACGAGTGTCTTTGTAATGAGAAAAAAGAAACAAAGAAAACATATCTGGCTGATCTGCTCTACATATTATTCATTGCAGTTTACATAACAGGTGATCATTTGATCTAGTTACAGCATCCCGTGGTTATCACACTCCTGCTTACGGAAGCCCATTTATATCAGTTAGAGAAAAAAAGAAAAGAAAAATGAGTCATTATAACAGATGAAAAAAAATCGTCATAATTATGAGAAATAAATCAAAATTATGAAATAACAATTTTGACATAAAAAAATGTACAGTTTCTGAAGTGTGCACAAGCACTGCGGCTTCCCAGGTTTCTCCACAACCTCCATGACCTACACGTGTGTGAGTGAACTTTTTTTAGGGGCATCTGGGGTCAATCTTTTTTAATTTGGCGTAGTGTATTACACTGCACTGCAATCCTGAATAAGATGCATTATTCTGAATGATTTGTACATTTTAGGCTGCTGTAATGTTTTATCTGGTGTTGCAGCTTAACTAACAACCATGCTTAGTTAGTAGCTGCTGGTGTATCTTAGATAATATCCTTCATCAATAAAGCATGGTTTTGTTGTTCATTTATGCCACTAGATGGTGCCCATTTACAGTGAATGAGATGGGTTAGAATTGAATACTTTCCTGTGATGAGTTGCTCATACAAGATGGTTACATCAGTCTCCAGAGAACTCTGAGTCTCAGCCCCACTGATGATCCACTTTTATGCCCATTTTTGGATTAAGTCAAGTTAGACCAGGAAACAAGAAACAGCTTGTTAGACCAAGAAATTATAAAATGGTCACATTAGACTAGGGAAATGAGACAACGGTCATATTAGATCAGGAAACAAAGAAGAAAACAGTCACGTTAGATTGGGAGACAGTCTGTTAGACCAGAAAATGAAGAACGTCATGTTATACCAGAGAATAGTGTGAGTCAAATGAACAGACGGGAGTGCAATGGCATTAGAGTGTATGAGAGAATATCAACTTAAACAATAGAATGCCAAGTAGCATTAGTGATAACATTAAGGACATTATGCATGGATGAGGTAATGCTATCCCATGCTATGAGACAAATGAAATGACATGCCAATAATGCAAAAAAACGACATAAAATTACACCACCACCAGTTATATGAATAGGTTACCAGACATTTAGGGCTTTAATATCTTTGATTTACGGGTATTGTGTTGAGGTTGGGGCGGATGTGGGAAGGAGGTGAAGGCAGAAGACGTCCAATGCCCCATTTGTTGCAAGGATGGAGATGAGATGCCTTGGTTTGCAGCAGAAGTAGCAGCCCCTATTCTAAAAGAATGCCCTGACTAATGCTGAGGTGATCCGTTGCTCTTTAGTGAGGAATAATGGTAGTTATCCTTGATTTAGACAAAGGAAGATTACTTGGGGTAAGAAATAAAGGAGATGTGGAACAAGTAGTAGGTCTTACACGTAGGTAGTTAATCATGGATTTAAAGGGCAAAAAGAGAGTCTGTACCAGCCAGAATTACAGAGCAGGCACCGCCGCATGCGCTGTGTTTAAGACCTAAGCTATAATGACTAGGATGAAAGGCCAGATCGGAAAATGTGATGTCTCATTTTGGGTTGAAGGATTTAGAAGATGCTGTAAATTCTTCACATCGGAGAAAAGCATAGAAGGCTAATAGAAAAACAGAATTGAGCAGTGCATCAATGTAAGGGGGAAAAACACTCGGAGTTTTGTCAGCATCCTATGCCAAAGAGAAAGAGTAATAGGCTGTCTGCGTTCAATAACTGGGGGAGAAGGTTTAACAATACTGTAATGACTTTAACAAATATCCATTTTATCTTACTGGGGGGCGAACTTGTTTGAACGCGTGTTCTATGTCACAAACATTTCACTGTCCAGTGCGCTGTCTTTCTTTCGATCCGTAGAACCATTTATTCCGTTTGTACATTGACACCATAACAGAACACCACAGGATACTAGATCACAGGATAATACAACACCTTGACACACTACGCTGACAGGCCACATTGACACGTTGGCTGACACAGTCAAAAACTGTTAGCTTCCCGTCCTGGTAATGATTCTCATTACCAGGCACTTACCTATATGCACTTTGAGGTCAATGTGCCACCCAGTGTTCAATGTCAGAACTGCATATGTAAACCCACCCCGTGTTTCCCTCAAAGACAAAAGAAAACAATAAAACCACATTATGTCTCCAACAAATACCTTTCAGCAGTAATTTGGGGAAGAAGGATCGTAATATCTAATATTAAATTGAATGCCGTCAATCAAACTGCGAATATATGGAGGTTTAAAATGGCAAATGTCAATGCAGTAGCAAATGAAGTCACAAACTGTGAGAGGCATGCCAAGAGAAACACAAAACAAAGCGAAAGTACTCCAAGCAAAATCTTGTTTTTACAGTAGAAACTGCTAAACCCTTTCTCATATACTGTACATCTTAGCAGACTCCATATGCTTCAACATGAGGCTTTGAATTAGGAAAGCGTTAGGGTCTGACAAGGGGGAACTGGTACTAATACTGGACTGGCCTCTGGAAAAACACTCCGGAAAGTCTGGAATTAAAAATGGGAAAGTGAATCAGCTTGTGTGTTATCATGTCACAGCCTGTCATGGCACGCTATGAGTGATGGCTGACCATGTGATGCTTTTCATGAAAGGCATGTCTTTGGAAGCGGAGCGTCTTCTGTTGATGATGAGCAGACAAAGCAGGCAACAGCTACAGGGGTAATTCTCATACAGTGCTGAGGACTTGAAAACTGGGAAAAAGAGTCAGAGAGAGCCTTGATGGAACCCCCCCAAACCCACGGATGGCGCGGCATTTTAAGCAGCTAAAAAACGTTTCTGGATCGTTTACTGCTGACTGAAGATTTTTTCCCACATACACTTTGATAGGCATTGTGAGGACTCAGACCCTAAAACCCTGAGACATGTTTGTGAGATGATGGTCTACGAAAACAGTCAGGATGAGAGTAGAGTTTGAATGCAAGGGACTGGACATTTATTGGTGTAGAGGGATGCTGTGTTAAAATGTTTTTGAACCACGATGTTTCTCCGGCCGTGGAGGGATACTGGATATGCGCCAGGGGCAGATGCAGTTGCTGCAGATGTGGACAAAATGACAGTTGGGGTATGAACACATGCTTTCGTTAAAGTTATTCCTGAACGGACCAGTTCAGTTGGCAGTTAAATTGAGTTATGTAAAGGGTGGCTTTATGGTATTGGTAGAAGATGTTTTTCCCATATTTCAAATTGAGATCGCTGATCAGTGATAGCAGTGGTGGGCCGTCAGGACCAGCAGGGCCTTCTCTGCTGGCCTAGACAGAATCACAAAGTTATAGCTATTTTATAATTAAATATTTTTTTCTTAAATACACTACATGTATTATAATTTATAAAAATATTTTCCCCATTATCTTATTTTCTCATTGCACAGCTCCTGTCTTCCTCAGTTGCTCTGCTTCCAGTGCAGCTTGTTTTAAGGAGAGCTTTTATCCAATCAGATCTCACCTCTGTGTCTCTAGGTAAGAAGAGAGGCCAGAGGCCTGCAGACTCACAAGTTTAAGTGAATGGGGACGATATTGTTGATTGTCATAGTGTTCAACCAATCAGATCTTTAGTTTGACATGTTGGGCGTATTCTTTGACGTGTCAGAGCCTTCTAGCTGGCCTACAAGTACGTGATTGGTCAGTGGGCTAGCGTGACATGTTGGGCGGTGACAATCCCAATATCTGCTGCCTCTGTGGAGCTGACATTTTCAGCCTCAAACGCATTAAAACATTTTCAAGAAATACAACTGGGGAGACTCGACTGTCTTCACTGGCGTCCATGAATGGAGAAGGACTTCTTACTGGAACTAAAACACACGGATGTACTGAACAACCGTGAGATTAAACTATTTGTTAACAAAGAAAGGAGGATGCACTTTGTCTTTAACTGAACAATAACTTTGGTAAGTTAAATGCATCTGCAGTAGCTTTAATATGCTTGTTTGTTTATTATCATTTGTACAACTTGTTTTTATGAAGATGGATTTTTGTTTGGTTTAGTATGTGATAGGAACCATTGTTACGTCCAATGTTGCTCTGGGGACACATTTAGTCGGTGCCAGTGTTGCCAACTTGGCGACTCTCTCGCTAAATCTGGCGACTTTCCAAACCCTGGTGGAGACTTTTTTGTCAAAAGCTACTAGTGACTTGTACTGGTGTTGGAGACTTTTCTGGTGTTTTGACTCTGACGTTAAAGCTCGTACGTTCTGCACTGCCGTGAGCCGCCCCAAAGCACTCACAGGCGGACTCTCTCTCTCGCAGCAGTCCCAGCTGCAGTCAGAGAAGAGAGGAGACGCACTCTCAGCGTATTCTCTGGCTTCATTTTTACACAAAACAAATAAACGTAGCTGTGTTTCAGCTGCAGGACAGCAGTGAAGGCCCAGGTATAAAGTGCACGGCCCGCCACTGACAGCAAGTAAGTAATAGCTTTTAGACTGAGGGATATGTCTATAATATCTACATCAATGACCATGCAATGTTTTTTTGAAAGAATTCCAGAGGGTGGTGCTCGGGAAGTTGGTGGACCTCATTGAGGAAGTGAAAAGAATCGGGAGAGGGGTGGAGCACGAAGGACTTCAAAGACAGGTCCCGACATTAAACATGAGCTGGAGGGCAAACTAAAAAATGCTGAGCAGAAAAGAAAAGATTTTTAAAGAATTTGTTTTTAAGCTTTAAACATTTATGAAAAAACTGAAGTCGGTCTCTAAGAGCACAGAGCAATAGTTTGTACGCCTTTATTTTTAAACAGGTTCATCTGCTGCCCAAAGTGGGGGGGCGGGAGAATATAAAAGATGCAACAAACAAAGTCATGGACAGGTATGAACGTCACACCAACACGCTAATATCTGTCAACTAAAGAAGTGGAAATAAAATTGAACAGGCATGGACATTATGGAGCCATTCTAAACAGGTGAGCATTACTGAGAGCTGAAACTGCTTCAGTGACACTATGCATTTTCTTATTCACTGAACTGTACTCTGGTTAAAGGTAATATGTTCTAATGCAAAATACATTTAATGAATGGTTGTACAGTCAAAAGTCTCACATTTCATGATCTACTATATTCAATAATGCTATTCTCCTAATTTTATAGAGGCTGTCATACGATCCAACCCCAGTGCCACAGAGTCAAAAGTTGACAGAGCCATGGCAGACCATTTGAAGCAGGCTCCTGGGAGGTCCGGTGGGGGTGGCTTTTAAAAATAAAAGAAACATAAGGGTGCTATGTTTACACTACACTGACTGTTTATTGATTTAAAAAAAAGTTGTTTTTGAAGACGGGACAGGTGGGAGCTAGCTGATTTCAGCAGCATATAGTTTTATTTCCATAGTTGTTCATCTCTCCTATTTTATTGTGCTTTTATTTAATAAATATACTACATGTTATATTTATAGTGTCACGATTAGGCTTTGCCTTCTGTGTATTTCTTTCTGTAGCTCCTCACTCCAAACCCCTGCCTCCCAGTCACTCACTGCCAGATCATTGTTTGTCTTGTCCTGCTCCCGGTTTCCCACGTCTGCCTGCCCTGCTGGATTTGCCCCCTGGTCTCTTGTCTCGTCCTTGGATTCCCTGTGTGTGTTCGTATTTCATTAAAACCCTTTATCTCACTGCATCTGGCTGTCTGCGCTTGAGTTCTCACCATGCCCCGTGACATATAGTGTTCCTTAATGAATCAAAATGTATCAAGAGCATTGTGTTTTTGTTGTCCTTTAAGTGGAAAATGTTAATGTAATATGACTAAGTATGTAACTTGTAATGTGCTGTGGGTTGTCATCCTGTACCCAGAAGTACTGAGAGCATTTCGACGTTGAAAACACGGTTAAAACACGGTGATGTTGAAAACAAGGTTAAAAGTGGTTCAAAAGTGAGTTTTTTCACCGACTATTTGAAGACGTTGATTAAACGTTCACGCTTAGACCAGATTTCAACGGGATTTGCAATACTGGCTTTCAACTGATAAATGTGGATCTGGTTTCTTAGCAAGCCTCTAAAATGATGATATACTATTATTAGCACAATGTAGAGGATGAAAAATTGTAGTATTGCAAATCCCGTTGAAATCTGGTCTAAGCGTGAACGTTTAATCAACGTCTTCAAATAGTCGGTGAAAAAACTCACTTTTGAACCAATTCTGAACGTCTTTTCAACAGTGGGCGTAGACATCTTTTAAACGTCTATTAAATGGAAAAATGCTCACTGGGAAGGAACATCACAGGAAATCAAAAGCAGTAGACCAGTGAAGCTCTGGAGGATCTTCGGGCGCGTTTAGACTGTACAGACTGGGATGTCTTCAGGACTGCTACCAACAGTCTGGATGAGTACACAGAGGCTGTGATGTCATACATCAGCTTCTGTGAGGACAGCTGTGTTCCAACAAGCACCAGGGTGAGGTATAACAACAATATGGTTCACAGCTAAGCTCAAACAGCTAAGGTTGCATAAGGAACAAGCATTTAGGAGTGGGGACAAGGACTTGTGTAAAAAGTCAAAATACAGGTTTAGCAAAGCAAATCGACAGTACTCTGAGGCTACATCCAGTTTTAAAACAAAAACGATCTCTCTGGACGGAGATCATTTTGAAATGAGAATGCATAAAAATGGCATTTCCAGTGAGACTACACATAAACAAACTCTCACTCCGTAAGCGGAAAGAAGTTGAGCCAGTCGCTGACTACCTCACTCGATGTGGGAAGCTCACAGAGAGACTGCTTTGCAAATGGCATAAAAAAGGACATTGCTGATGTGATCAAGCACACCTGCATCACTTAGGACTCTGACAAATTGCACATGATCGAGTCACATGCCATTCTCGCCGAAAAGCTCCTCAAAGAAAACAAAAGAAAGACATAGCTGACCATGTACCAAGGACAGTACAGAGGACATGGCTGTAGGCACGGACGAAGTAGAGGACATGGGGGCAGAGGAGGTACAATCCAACACATGCTTTGTCTGTGGAAAACATGGACATTGGGCGAAAGACTGTCCAGACAAGAAACAGAATGCCAGTTAAAGACAGGAGGAGTCAGGGAGAGGGAGGAGGCCAGCAGCAGAGGACACACAAGCTCCGGATGACAAGTCTAGACATCAAGGTGGTAATTGCACCACACATGACACACACAAACCTTTGAGTGAAGCAATAGAGCAGTTAGAACAAAAACAGGAACAAGATGACACTCGAAACAGGCACACATGTTAAATACACCAAAGAAGCTTGTCTACGAATGCCCTCACAGATCCACCTCTCATTGCTGGGCATCACACCCTGTTTTTGGTTCTCAGGTGCAACCCAGCGATTAAACGATCAGAGTTTCACTCACCTCCAAAGATGAGTGGAAGATACTTAAGTTCAATTTGCGTGTCAGGAAATTCCGTAACTCAACACTTTACCACCCCACTAAGATGTGAAGAGGATTCAAAGTGGTTTATTCAAACACCTGACTCCTGAGTTAACAGGAAGACTGCAACACAAGAGGGCCAACACCAGTGCTTTAAGCTGCGCTATTTCAGCCTCCACCTCAGTGGCTCAGTGGTAGAACAGGGTCGTCCTTCAATCAGAGGATCTTCGGCTCTGCTATTCCATGTCAATGTGTTCTTGGGCAAGACACTTAACCCAAAATTGCTCCCTGTGAATGGTTATGAATATTTAGTTAGAGTCCTGATGGGCAGGTGGCACCTTGCATGGGAGCCCTATCAGTGTATGAATGGGTGAATGATGACATGTTAAAGCGCTTTGAGTGGTCGGAAGACTCCATTTACCATTTACATTGTATCCCTTTCGATCAAATTTATTGGACAATGTGCAGATTGGGCATAGTTTTGGTGCCCACACCAGACGGCATAACTGTTACGAGAGAATGGAAACTAACATGTTTTTTTCCTGACCATAACTTCTTGTGAAATATGGCTCTGAAGAGCTGTTATATGCATATGAATGGAAACGTTACATGACAGCCGTAGCTTCCATTCTGTTTCATTCCTTCCTGACTGCCAGTGACAGTAAACTTAAATTCAATTCAATTCATTTTGCCCAAAATCACAAATTTGCCTCAGAAGGCTTAACAATCTGTACACATACAACATCCTCTGTCCCAGGACCCTCACATCGGAACAGGAAAACTGTCAGGGAGAGCAACAGAGAAGGGATCCCTCTCCCATGGACAGATAGATGTCATGTATACAGAATGAACAACACCACAGAGTTACAACACATTCAATGCATATGACATCAATTATTCAAATAATGAGAGTAGTAAGCAGTATAATGATGGAATAATTACAACTAGTAATAATAACAGCAGCAGTGAATATAGTAGAATAATAATGATAATTAGAGCTGCGAGCAGCGATGAACAGGCCCTCGCATCCTCGCATCCTCCCGCACGTCGGGGATGCCGGCGGGACTCCGGGTCAAGGTCTGAGTGACTGTAATGGTAATTTTTTACGCAGTATATATTTCTACTCAGTATATTGTATTCATGCATAAGTCATTTTGCTCTGAACTTTGTTGAACTTCACTGTGTCTCTGTTGTGTAAAAAAAATAATTCTCCCTTGCCGGTTCACAGAGATAACTAACTGTGTTGTATGAGAATGTTCCAGCACCAAGGCCGTTGGGCCGCTTGTTTTGGTTGCTGGCCGTTTGTTTTTCATTGTTGTTTCTATCATTCTGAGACCAACATGTCTGTAACATTGGCCATCAGCCCCCACCTTTGCTCATTCTATATAAAGAAAGCTTGTTCACTTTTTTCAAGGTTCTTGCTCACTGAGACTGTACGCATTCTGTTGTGATGATTGAACCTTCTCTGCGCAGAGAATAAATACTGGTTTTCGGTATTCGCTATTTCAGCATTAAAAGACTCACGCAAAGCGGGTATAGGAATATTTTCCACTATATGACACACAAGTGTCATGTTCATCTCTGGTGGAAGGACCACACAATCTTACTGTATGGTGTTCCTCTCGGCTTAGTCCCAGTGAGGCGACAATAAATGCCTCACCTCATGGTCGGGGGCAGTAGGCAGATGATGTTTGTTCCAGAGAGTTATGGAACCCTCAGTTGAGAGTACAGCACATCAATGTCCTAGAACTCCGGACTGTTTACTTGGCACTGAAGCACTTCTTGCCCTTTCTCAGGGACAATCATGTGCTTATTTGGACAGACAACACCTCAGCGATGTTTTATATCAACCAGACAGGAGGGACCAGGTCACGGAAAGTCCCTAAGGGAAGCTCAGATGCTGTGGGAATGGGCTCATCCCCAATTGGCATCCCTGAGGGCATCTTCGAGGCCGCGCAAACTCTGTGGCTGGAGGCTGCAGCCTGGGTGATGGAGGTTGCACCTTCAGTTGATTTGGGATCGATACAGGCAGGCTCAGGTGGACCCATTTGCCTCAAAGTGCACGAGTCATTGTCCTGGTTATCCTTGGCGGACACCAGTGCCCCACTTGAGATGATGCTTTGCCTGGCCTAGTGGTCTTCTCTATGCATTCCTTCTGATCTCGCTGGTAGCAATCACGTTTCACAGAGTGAGCTTGTCGTTTCACAGTGTCCTCCTAGTGGCCCCCAGGTGGCTATCAAGGAAATGGTTCCCTATGCTCCTCTGTCTGTTGTATGGGGATCTTTGGCAGCTTCTGACGAGGATAGACCTCCTGTCCCAGCTGGACGGGAAGGTTTTTCCCTGGGCCTCCTTCAACTCTGGGTATGGCCATTGAGGGGGAGTGGTTGCTCCTGACTGACCTTGAGCCCTCAATTTGTGAGACCTTGCAGATTGCAAGGGCTCCTTCCACAATAGTGGTGCCGAGACGCGGGGTCAGATCCAGTCTCATGCCCTTTGCAGGACATACTGAAGTATTTGCAGCAGGGTAGGAAATTTACATATTTTTTAGGGGGCAATTTTTGCCCCCACTGACTGAAATCCAGGGGCATTTAAAAATAACTGGGGGCACTTTTTGAAACTTGTGAAATAACATTTAACCTTTGCTCAAAATAATAAATATACTTATTTAGGCTTACAGTATATGAGCAATTGTCATCAAATGGCAATAATAAGACTATTAAGCAGTAGTCTACAGATTCAAAGTGTTTTCGAAGATTTTTTTGAACAAAAAACAAACAAATCAGACAATCATATTCAATTTTATTCTTATTTCTTTGTGGTTATTTATTGTTATTACATTTTTTAAACAACTATTAACAATTATTAAGTCAATGATGCCTTGATTACTTATACATCAGTCATTGTGTGGAATTTGAGGAAAACATTTTTATAGCACCTTAAAAATTCAAAAAAGTGCCATTTGAAGGTACAAATTCAGTTCAGAGTTGTTGCTTAGTAAAATATCTTAATTGACCTTCAGTCAGGTATTATTCATTTCCAGCAACCCTCAAATCAAAGAATAAAGACACTTTACGCACAATTTAGGCGTATTTTCCCTTTAACTCACGAGATGCAGTTAGCATGTTTTATACTTAACGTGAATATAATTCATTTAATCTAATTTCCATTATGCAATATGTATACTTTGTTGACATCTTATTCTGAAAACCGGATGTTTGTCTGAAGAAGCCGGATGTTGTCTCACGTTAATCTTTCAAAGTCGTTCGCTCGCTCCCGATCTGTGCCGTTTCAATGCGTTTACCATAAATTTCAGCATATAGGTGCACTAAAGTGCAAGTGTCTGCTGAGTTGACCGCAGTCTCGCAGTCACAGGTCTGATTAAGAAGCGCTCCATTTATTTATTTGTTTAGAACATTCGGTTCTTCACGCACACGCAAAACCATTCTATGGCAACTGGACCGGGTCATATAGGCTACGATGTTTTTGACAAGTTCATTAAATTATCATTATCAGAGGAAATTATGGGGGCATTTTTTGCCCCTCTCCTAGTGATATCGGGGGCAAAATTATATTTCTTAGGGGCAGTTTTGCCCTTTGCCCTCGTGTATTTCCGACGCTGATTTGCAGTATCTTTTTGAAGCTGGACAACCTTAAAGGTTCATGTGGCATCTATATATATATATATAAACCATGGCTACATTGATGGAAGGTCAGTTGGTGCGCATCACTGTGTGACACACTTTCCGCGCCATGCCATGAGGTTATGCCATATGGTAAAGCAGCTGCGGAATGGGACCTGCCACTAGTATTGCAAGCCTTGAGCAGGCCACCTTTTGAGCCTATGGCAGAGGCAACTATGATAAATATGTTGATGAAGACTGCTGAGGTGGAAAAAAAAATCAAGCAAACCCATTGCTCGTCATACACTTGTCTCCAAGTTGCTGGATGCCATCCTACTCCCAAAGCAAGTTGCTGTTTGTAAATGTTCACACTAACTAACCTGACCCCATCTCTCAAGGAAATGCACAAACAGATGCAGCTGCAAAGATAGAAGCAGCAAAAGCAAGGCAATAATAACAAGAGTGAGGCCCAACAAAGCACGACGACTAATGTAGAAGTTAAACCCGGATAAAACAATAGATAGATAGTAGATAGATGAAACGGAAAAAACAGTTAATGCGATAAAAATAAACTAACAAATAAATAAAATATTTTCGTAAAATCAACAAATAAAGCAGGAAAGCGACAACATCATATAAAAGCCAGTCTGTAAAAACCATTGAAGTGATTTAAAAGAGATTACTGATTCTGAGAGCCTTATCTTCTCAGGCAGCTCGTTCCAAAGCTGAGGGGTCCTGATGGCAAAAACACAGTCAACTTTAGTTTTTAGCCTCGACTTTGGAGCAGACAGAAGGGCCTCACCTGAGGATCTAAGGCTGCAAGCTGGCTCATAGTGGGTCAACATTTCCTCCATATATTTTGGGGCCAGACCAAGACGTGCTTTAAAAGTGATCAGTAAAACCTTAAAATCGATTCTAAAACGGGCAGGGAGCCAGTGAAGAGAAGCCAGGATCAGGGTGATGTGATGTCGTCTGTTAAAACCAGTGAGAAGCCGAGCTGCTGCATTCTTAACTAGTTGGAGGAGAGAGAGTGACTTTTGGTTGATGCCAGACAGAAGGGAGTTACAGTAATCAAGTCTTAAAAAGATGAATGACTTTTTCCAGGTCAGGGTGAGAGAGGATTGGTTGGATTTTGGAGATTGATTTGAAGAAAACAGGACTGGACAACTGTTGTGATTTGTGGTTTGAAGCTTAAATCTGAATCAAATATTCCTCCTAAGTTTCTGGCAGTGGACTTTATGTTAACAGACAGGGGGCCAACGGCACTTTTAATGAGAGTGATATGGTTTGGGGGACTAAATAATATTTCAGATTTAAAGTTATTGAGCTAAAGAAAATGTTGTGCCATCCAACAGTTGACATCATTCAGACAGTCTAAAATAGCAGCTAGGCTTCTTGTATGAAGGCAAATCACTGTCAAAATCAAAGAGCGCAAATGAGATCCACGCACGTGCGCGAATCAAACAGCCATGCGCCTATTTTACTTTGACGAGCGCTTTTACATCACTCCGCGAGAGAAATTCACGGTCGCGCGACTCAGGATACATCAAACAAAAACGAAACACGCCGTTTCAACATCGTTTTCGAGTTGATCTCCGTCCAGACTAAAACGCCTGAAAACGAATATCACGTGACTCTTCACGTACACTGGGCATGCGCGTGGGTGTCGATGTAAACAGGAAGTAGATTGTCGTATTTTTTTTAACTAAGCAACCAGAGTAATAAAGTAGTCTTACCACTCCAGTAAAATTTGCCTAAAAGGCCTATCCAAGGCATACCCAAAGTAAACTGAAAGCTGTTCTTGAACCATTTGGAGTACATGCATGGTTTTGGTCTCTGTAAGTGCTACTGGATTGAGTAATAGAAGTTTCAACACACTGAAGTGGAAGGTGTTTATTTCCGCCTGAATATTTTTTTGCAAACAGATGCCTGCAGATGACTATATGACTAATAGCTGGGACATACAATGGGGCCACAGCATGAAGCCTTACCTAGTCCAAGTTCAAATTTGATAACAATACCACAGAAAATGAATATTTCGCACGTTTTTCTAAGGGTATGTCTAGGAGCTTTCCAAAAAATGACATTTGGAGACCGATGGTAAAATATCTCGGCTGTGTAGAAATGTGTATTCATAATTCAATCTAAAGCTTATTTATTTCTAAATACAGTTATCTATAAGTTATTTCGCCATTATTCACTTTCATAAATTCTGCAACTCTCAAAAACCACACTTTGATTTTAACGCACGGACACAGCGACCTGACTCGTGGTTACGCAGTGCCTTCCGTGTGCTGGCTCTAAATCCAACCCCTGAGGCTGTATATCGTCATTTTTGAAATTTCATTGGCTATACGAAGCGTCAGTCATCAGAACGAGCGGTTGCAATTGGCTCGAGCTTTACACGAAAGAAGAGGGGCAGCCACTGTCCTTCAATGCGGACTCTCATTGGCTATTGTAGGCTGTGGACAGGACATGGAAGCTCCTAATAGGTCAAATGAGGTGTCAATCAAAAGGTCAGAGTGCAGCCGCCATTTTGAGATCTAGATACCGGCAATGTTGACATGCGAACCAGAGTTACGTTCGAAAATACATAGATAGTTAGGTATATCTGCCGGCTAATTTGAAATGATGCAACATCAGTCCGTGGGTATTTATGGAAGTAATAATGTGTTTTGGACTAAATATTGGATTGGATCGTCTGGACCTTTGCCAACGTAACAAGACCGTTTTTGTTGGAATATTATCGATTTTTATGAAGCTTCACAGGTGAGTTGCCTCGATTTTGTAAATGTTTGTTTGTTGGTTGGTGGTCTGACAGAGGTTGCTGTTGTGATTGTATCTTGAAAGAGTTTGCATAAATCGAATTACAAGAATCTTAGCTTTCCAAAGACATGTCGCATCAGTGCCTACCTATACATAGCAGTTGTGTACATAACAGAGATGTACAGTTAAGGGCCGTCGGAGTGGTAACAGGTTGTAAAAGGTCGTGTTTGATACTTAAGATCTTCTCTAAAATCTTAGACTTAGTGACAGCACTGTTGCTCTATCTCCATCACATATCAAATTTACTTTTATATTAACACTTACACATAAACGTTTACCAGATTATGTGTCCATAAATGTGGTCAACACACGTCTCTCACTCGTTTCCTCTCTGTGTCGTTCTTGTCTGTTCTCACTCGTAGCTCTGCTGGTGGCTGAAGTCTCCGTCCTACTGGAGAACATTTACTGCTTTTGTTCCTTTACATTTTATCTGTGGACTTCACGATAGATGTGCAGAACAAAATAAGCATTGATAAGAAAAGGAAAGTCCCCCGTTTTGTGTCCATCACCCTCCCTAAAGCCGCTAAACTTCAGACGTCCGCTCCGTAGGTCTGATAACGCCGCTGGACACACCGCTCGCTAATCGCTTCAATAACAGCTGCTTCCTCCGTAATAATGCCGACAGGACACTTACAAGAACACACAGGGAATCCACGGACGACACAAGAGACGAAGGGGGAAATCCAGCAGGACGAGGCAGGGCAGGCAGACGGGGAAACCGGGAACAGGACGAGCCAAACGGGCAGGTAGACATGACAATGATCTGGCAGTGAGTGACTGGGAGGCAGGGGTTTAAATAGTGGCTTGAACAGGTGAGGGGAGTTGTGCTGATGAGGGAGTGCTTGATTAGTGATAAGAGGCAGGTGAAGGGAGTTAGGCTGGTGCTGAGGGAGTGGCTGACAGGTAGAGTGAGGAGGGTGGAGCTATACAAAGACACACAGAACACAGAAGGCAAAGCCTGATAGGGGGAGATTTTCAGATTGCACTACAGGTCAGGGGCAAATAATGTAAATTTTACTTCACGGGTACTTTTACTTTCTGCACATTTTGCTGATAATAACATACTTGACTAAGGTTTTGAATGCAGCTATTTTACTCGTGTATTGCTTCATCAGTATGGTATTAGTACGTTTACTGCAGTGAAGGATCTGAATACTTTTTCATCCACTAATTACTTGTCAGTGATTTAAGTTGGGCAAACAGTTATTATACAAACAGTGGTCCCTAATCTTGTCTCCAGATCCTTGAGCAGGTCCAAATTGTTGCTCATATTATATACAACTATATTATATCTCTTCAGTAAACACAACAGTATCAAACACACATTGTCTGTAATAGAATGATGGAGTGAATTTAAAACAATCTGAGTAACTTGACTCCATTTAAAAGATAAACACATTTTTAGGGCCCGAGCACCGACGTAGTCGGAGCGGAGGACCTATTGTTTTTCGATTGTTTATTATTATTAAAGTACCTGTTTCGTCGCAAAAAGGAGGTGCTTGGGATACTGGAAATTTTTCGAAATTTGCGAAAATTGCAGTCTGATTGGGGTGTCAAGCTGCGGTATGAAATATTGGCTCGATAGCGCCCCCTATTGAGTAGCCCCAACATTGGGTGTCACCTAGCTGTATGAAATTTGGTAGGTATGTGGATCGTGATGGGACGTACAAAAAATCCTCTGGGAATTTTTCTCTAAACCAAACAGGAAGTCGGCCATTTAGAATTTTATGACGTTTTTTGACCATTTCAAGGCGTCATACTTTAACGAACTCCTCCCAGAGATTTATCCCGATCAACTTCAGATTTGGTCAGTATGCTCTTGAGACCTTGGCAGTGAAAAGGTACTCAAAGATTAAAAAGTTATTGAACTATGTGTCCCTGGCGTGGCGTCAAATAAACATAATTAGCCGCGAAACAGGAAGTTGTTGTAACTTGGCCGTACATTGTCTAATCTGCTCCAAATATCTCATATGTCATAACATCCTGACTCAGAACACATCTATATGACAATTTAGAATCATAGTAATAGCGCCACCTAGTGGCAACCGGAAGTTGGAAGTTGTGTAATTTGACATCCTGCTCCTCACAGATTAATCAGATCCCTCTCAAATGTTGTCAGAACAGCCTTAAGACCTTGGTAATGCTTCATTGTGAAAATTGTAAGAAGTTGTTGAAGGGCGGCGATGTGGCGGTTCGGCGAATTTCGATCCTTCGCCATGAACGAATAAACTGATGTATCTCGACTCCACATCATCAGATCTTTACCAGATTTCACATGTTTGATTAGACTCCAGGCCTGAAGATATTTGCAGGCCAATTTTGAATCATAGTCATAGCGCCACCTACTGGTAACAGGAAGTTAAAGTCTTTATACTTTGGCTTGTTTCTCTTAGTAGGTAAATCAAATCAATATCAAATTAGTTCCACACAAATGTAAGAAGTTCATAATGCCAGTTCATGAAGCTTTTGATGTTTAGTCGAACGCAGTTGCCGTGGCGACGCAGTCTTCACCGTGAAAAACGAAGGTAATTTTCAGAGGCTAAAAAAGCTTGAAACATAAGCAAACTTGGCACAGATTTAAAGCCCAAAATGTAGTTCTATAATATGATTTTATTGGTTCAGAGTGGCAAATCGGCTCAATAGCGCCCCCTACAAAATTTCGACGAAGCAGCCCTCGCAGTATGTTTGACCTAGATGTATGAAATTTAGTAGGAACATGTATCACATATGGACTTCAATAAAAGTCTCTTGGGGCCATGCTCTAAACCCAACCGGAAGTCAGCCATTTTGAATTTGTTATGAATTTCTAGTGTCGTTTTTGTCATTTCCAGGCGCTGGACTTTAACGAACTCCTCCTAGGGAATTAATCAGATCAACTTAGAATTTGGTCAGAACAATCTAAAGACCTTAGCAATTAAAAGTTACTAAAAGCTTTAGGTTTCATCGAACGACGTGGATATGGTGTGATGGTCATTTTACATGGTTCGCCATCATCCATCAAGCTGTTGTAACGCGACTGTACTTTGTCAAAACTGTCCCAAACTTGACATGCTTGTTGACTGTGATGGCTTAAGGACTTCTGCGTGCCAATATTAACTCATTGTCATAGCGCCACCTACTGATAAGCACGGACGTAAGCAGGATTCTATAAATACAGCGGCCCAAACACTGACCTTATTGAAAGGGTTTGTGGGCACACCATGAGAAAAGAATGACTTCTCTGATCTAAATATGTGCAAACTAAGATGCTTGGAGAGCAAACGTTAGATAACAGTGGATTTTCACACCATGTCAGTGGGCATTAGTATAAATGATCTGTCCAGAGCTTCTTCATGACAATCAGGTTCAACGTTATAATGAATGCTTCACACTAGAGTCTAAAGTTACAGAAGAACTTAAAATGAAAACAGTGTTAAATTAAAGTGTTCAAGTAACAGCAAATGGCACTACTGTTTTGTTAACTTTCATGTAAGTCCAAATACAATCAGCAGGACACTGCAGGGAGTTGAACCCCATCCCAGTAAACTGACAGTCTGTTATGTTACAAACACTGAAGCACATTCACACACATTTATTTTCTGAGTGATCTTTAAAGGCTTACATCTATGATTGTATCGGAGGTACACTCAAAACATTTCAAGCTTAAGACCTGGCAACATGATCTTGCTACGCTGCTGGTCTACGCAGGAAATATCTCACTCGTGCACGCAGAGTGTGATGGTCACAGAAATTCATGGCCAGAGTCCTGCTAGTACCCTCGACATGCGTGAAGTTGCGAGGGCCCGATCAATGCTGCTCACAGCTTTAATTAATTATTGTATTTCAAAACGCTATGAACATAATTTGTATTTCATCAGCCTCTACAGTCTGAAAAGTTTACAAAACCTGTCAGACAAATGTAAAACATCCTGAGATGTAGTGGAGTAGTGTTTAGTGGCAGATTGAAAACCACCTCCATCAGAACTAGCGTCTGCGCCAGAGTGATATCCGGTCTATCCCAAGACGAGGATTGTAACCAATTGGATGTAGAGATACAATGGAGACTGGGTCCGCCCACTTACTGCCAAAAAGAAAATCTACTCGCGAGCGAGCAGGTTAAAGTTTCGCGAGCGACTTTTGCTCACGCGAGAGTGAATTTTGCTTGCAGAGTGACGTAAAAGCGCTCGTCAAAGTAAAATACGCGTGGGGCTGTTTGATTTGTGAGTGCGTGGATCTAATTTGCACTCTAGGATTTTGACAGTGATTTGCCTTCATAGTTTTGGGTCATCAGGTCTCAAGGGAAGGTATATTTGTGTGTCAAGAGTGCGACACAAGACGGCCAACACCAGTGCTGCGCTATTGTCTGCAGCTGTGCACCAATCAGGGGTGTGGCCATGGGAGGTGTCTGGAGGCAGGCGGAGGAAAAACACAGAACACATGGTTCCAATCCCGATGTCCCCCCTAAAGCCTCAAACCCTGAACCCTCAAGGACTTTCTGACATCACCTGGTAAGTGGTTGAGTGTGAGAGACTGTGAGGGCTTGAGATGGTGTAAATAGGAATGGGACAGCACTTTGCTGCAACATATCACGTTACCATGAAAACAACAGAAAATACGATGTACAATTATGTGTATTTATTTTATACTTTGTACATCCCTAAACCCTCAAGGACTTTGCAGGAGCGCGCCTCAAAGTCCGTCCGTAAGGGGGGACATTGGGATTGGGTCATAGCATATAATAGCAAACAAGGGAATGAACACATGAGGAGAGGAGATCAGGGGAAACAGAGGTTAACACACAACGGGTCAGACAAGGATCCTGACACAAATGGCATGGTCTATTGTGTCAAAGGTCTAAAAGAATTAAAATCGAGCTCTCCCCCCTGTCGGCTGCTAAAAGGAGATCATTGGATACCTTGAGGAGGGCGGTTTCTGTAAAGCTCTAAAACCTGACTGAAACTTCTCGAAGACATTATTAAGACACATAAAAGCTAAAAGCTGTGTTGAAACCACTTTTGATAAAAACAGAAGTTTAGAAATGAGTCTAAAATTGCTAAGAGCAGAGGGATCAAGATTGGGTTTCTTTAAAAGACGTTGGACCACATGTAGAAGAGTCGATGGAACAGTTCCTGTTGCTAATGAACTATTAACAATCAATACAATACTGGGACCAACTGTATTAATAACCTCTTTAAGAAATGTAGTTGGTATAAAATTAAGACTGCACGTTGTTTCATTTCATACACGATATGATTTCAGCTAAAAAGGACAGAGAAACAGGTTTAAAATTGCTAAAATAACGAGGAATATCCCTAATGACATGTAAGACACGGTTGCGGGGGGGGATTTATCACCTGATGTCCTTGACTCAGTTTGTAAAAAGTCTTGTGAGGCATCAGTAAAATGACAGGGGAGGGGGTGACCACTGAGTCGAGTATCTCAAATAGAATTCTCGAATTCAGGTGGTTTGCTAAAATTAAGTTGGAGAAGAAGGAAGTTCTTACTTTTTTAACTACCGTTTGATAAGTCCTCATTGCATCTTTCCAACTAATAAAATACATGTAGACCTGTTTTTTCCTACAGTTCTTTAAATCCTGGGTGGATTCATTTAGCCAGGGCTGGGGTGTTATTTAGGGGGGCAACAGAGTCCAGGACAGTCTGACGGGTCCGATTAAAAAGGGAGACCAGCTATTCTCAGTTAAAATGAGGAATAAAGGCAGTTATAAAAGCTGTGGTAAAATGCTCAGAAAACATGTTTGCAGACATTCAAAACCCGGCGGCGGACAGGTGAAGTGTGAATAACTGGTAGAGGATGGAATAAAACCACATTGAATAAAACCGCTTTTTGATCAGACACACAGATATCCTTGGTCTCAAAGTTATCAGGGCTGAGACCACAGTAGATCGAGGGTGTGGCCCTTTGAGTGAGCAGGCTCCTGTATAGCCTGAGTGAGGTTAAAGGATTCCAGGGTATCCATAAAATCAGTGACACAGGTCTGTGAAGGGCAGCAGACATGCATGTTAAAATCACCTAAAGTAAGAATTTTGTCATACTTTGATGTAAAATGGAATAATAACTCGGCACATTCTACTGCTAGGCCTGGGCGGTCTGTCGATTATTAAAATGATCACTGGATCTTTAGAGTTTACTATAAAACCAAGATGTTCAAATGAAGTCAAACATTTAGAAACGTTTCTGTAGATAAGAGCAACCCCTCCTCTCTTAGCCGGGGGTTGGTGGAGATGTGTCAAATCTGGGGGGGGGGGGGTTGCTTCAACGAGAGAACTACAGTCTCCCTGAGACAACCATGTCTCTGAGATGATAAAAACGTCAAATGTATTAAAAGTAATAAACTCCTGAGGTAAAAAGCACTTATTATTTAGAGATCTGATATTTTAAAGGCCAAAACTAACAGGACAGGCTTACCCGATCACCCACCTCCGTAGAGTCTCAACTGGTCTTGGACTCTGCAGACACTCTTCTCTGGCTGGCCTCGATACACACCGACATTTTACTGCTACCGTATACTACACCTGTATGAACCCAAAATAAACATTTTTGCTGTGATTTAACTGCACTTACGGATTCAAAAGAACTTTGAAATATTCCAAATCTTTCATACATTATTGGTATTCAACTTAATACAGCTTAGGGTCAGCTTTTCGGCATCCAGCATTCACACTCAAATTTCTTCAGAAATTGCTTTTCTAGTTGCCGACGTTCTCTAAATGAATGTGCATTGTGATAGTCTTTATGTGAACTCACGCACCTTCACATGTTGGGGTAAAGCAGAGAAGAGTTGGCTCTTTTCAAGAAAGGTGGCAACAGCATAGAAGCTAGTGTAGAAATGAGTGTGATATTGAATAACCGCACCAACACCAATAATTAACATGAAAATACAAAAGTAAGTCAGTATTTCACCTGTGAGCCCTCACTTGGTGATACTCTTCCACAGGTGCCTGTTAGGCCCGTTTGGAGCTGCCTCATTTGTCAGCCAGACAGTCCTGAATGCTTACCATTGAACAGTGTTTTGCACTTTACAGAGCCCCTGAAGATGAAAAATTATATATATACACTTTTATCTTGAGTGCACAAGTTAACTGTAAAAAAGAAGCCCAAATCTACAGTTGGTTCCAAACCCAGTGGCGTTTATTTAACTGCACAACATTGCAAAACTGCAGCTTGAATTTTTATTGCACATTCATGGTGTTTGTAAGTGAGTCAGTTATGGAGACACGTATTCTACAGCATGTCTCGAAAGCCAGCATTGTCCCGCACCATGCTACTGTAGACTGATCTGTACACCTTCAAAACATCAAGTGCTGAAGGGCGGAGCTTGGGGTCTTCCTTCTTACACTCCTCATGAATCTGAAAAAGATGGAAGTGGACTACATCCCCTCCAGGTACTCTTCCCATCAGGAACCATGTCACGTCTGGGATCTTCCAGATGTCTGTCCTCTCATCATACTCGGGCATGAGATCGTCTGAAAATGGCTTCCCTTTGGTTGTGAATGGCCACAGCTGCTCTGGGGCAACAAAGTCCCCAGTGAGCTCCCGGTGACCGCATTTCACCAACAAGCCTCTGGATGGATCCACCTCAGGCAGTGCATCGAGGTCGTTCACTACCAGGTGAAAGTCACTCGTCATCAGAAACTGGGAGAGAGTTTTTACCAGGCTGCTGGAATCACACATAACCCGCCGCCCAGCTGGGCTGTTATGAAGATAATGAAGGATAGAGACATAATCTATAGCTAGCCGCAGCCGCATCTGCCATTTGTTGTGTTGCTTGTGATGCTCTTGTGCAAGAACACCATCCAAGTTAAGCAAGGGGCCAAGTGGGTGGTGCTCCGTGACCTGGGTGTGGTTTTCAAGGCAAAATCCTACCAACTGCACCACCTGGGGCCCCTGCAGGGCCTGTAACATAGATAATCCATGGAGAAAATCCTCCAGGTAATCCTGAGAGGATAGTTCGGACAAAGCCACCTTCTGACCCCTCCACTCTGCCAGATAGACCTGGGGAAAGAAAAGTGGATAATGAGGTCAGTAAATCAGGAGGGAAAGCTGCACATGGGCAACACTGACCACTACAAAGGACAACGGGCCTGATGGACATCTTAGTATTCTTCAGAAATCACGTAAACTTGCTGCAAACTGCTCATTTCAACTTCTGTCCTGTGGCCTCGTGGAGAAAATAATTAGTTGCATTATAATAATTCATTATATTATACCTCTTTTATATATGGGGTATCTGATTTACACAATTCCTTCGTCATACACTCAATATTGCAATTATGTATTTTCTTTTAATATTTATTCACTCAATGGATTTAATGCTACAAGATATTCTGGACATTAAAGAAAGCATGGAATTCAACCAAAAACAAGTAGACGATCTGCAAAGGGACGACCAACTCAGACCTACTTTTCATGAATTGCAACAGAAAATGGAGTAAATTGCTAAGTAAAGAAGCTGTACTCGACATTCAGACACGTGTGACAATCTTTACCCGTATTAAAGAGCACGCTCTGAAGGAGTTAACCTTAAAACTTCCATCTGAGTTACAGATGGGCATCTCCCGGCACAACAACCCTTCCCTCCCACTCATCCTATTCAATCAATCAATTTATCTAAATGATTAGTAAAGTACTATCTATGAGATTGGAAAAAGCCATCCATATCTAAATTCACCAAACTGGTTTTATGAAGAGGTAGACACTCCTCAAACAACATGTGCTGCCTACAACAAATCCATCACATCATTAGATGCAAAGCAGCATTGGCCGTGTGTTCTGATTTGATTACATGAGATAGGTTTGGTTCTTGGGAGTCATTAATTAAACTCCCCTGCAGCACCAATGAAATAACCTCACAATATGTCACACTAAGCTGAGGCGCTAGGCAAGGATCTCCACCATTAGTCAGACAAACTGCACCTCCTTTCGCACTATTACCACCATTTGCACTAATGTCCCAAATCCATTGACATTGTTCATATATATTCTTTGATATATATTTATATTGTACACAGTAGTTAAATGTCTATGCTTAGTTTCTCTGTTCTACTTTGTTGTCTTTAATGTCCTTGTTTTTATGTTTTTCTTGTTTATTTGTATATTCCATGTATGTACGTTGAGAGCAATGTGTAAACCAGAGTCAAATTTCATGTATGCATACGCATGCGGATTGTGACATAATGACAAACGGCAGTTTATCCGGTGCGCACAAAATGAAACCGGTTTAAACTTGTACACCGGATCGGACTGGCAAAACTGGAAAGCAAACCGAATGTAAAGTGGAATTAACATAGTTGAGAGGTTTTATGCATCTACTCCCTGTAATTTAGTTCACACAATAAATGCATAAAATATAGAGTATAAAAGACCCTCTACCTTCTTAACAGCTCCCTGGCCAATCAGCTTCAGCTTGCGTACTTCAGCATGTATCTGTGAACACTGGAGCCAGGGGATGCAGTTCTTCATGGTCGCCATTTTAAAATGTGGAGGCACACAGCCAACATGGGAGGACACCAGCGGCTCATCATCCTGATACAAAGAATCCAGGTACAGGTAGATCAAGGCATTGCTGAGGAGCAAAGCAGCAAGGCACATCCCCACCACTGGAAAACCATGCGACATTGAACTGCTGCTGTTCCGACCCATGGTGCCCTCTATCTGAAATGGAAAACAAAGATAATAGAAGTATACTTTGCTGCCTCCTCTGGTTAAAAGTTCTAACTCTGTTTCACAGAGCACATTTATGACCACATCCACCAATGAAATGTGTTCTGTTGTACCTGTGGCCACACCCAACAATGTTCATCACTGTAGCAACATGAGAAGTTAAACCACCGGATGTCAGCAAAATATTTAAAAAAAGAATATTTTCAGAGGGTGTATGTGACATTTCCAGAAAGCCCTTGTTATTATTGCACCAGTGGCCGTTAAGTGAACTGCAGTCAGTGTTGTGTCGGATGTACTCGCACTCTATTCACAGTTTTCACGTGATGTCATGTCCTTAGGGGAAGCCCCCTTGGAGAGCAAACAATGCTGTCTTCCGCTGCCTGCAAGCTTACGAATTGAGTGATTTCTGTCGTTTCGCCAATCGGATGCACTAACCGACAAGGAGACAAGCCTGGGCCATGTTTCTACAGAGTCCCTTCCGAGAAAGAGAACTGTGAAAGGAGCAGACTGTGGATTTGTGCCATTAAACGCGCCTCTGTCCCTGGGGAGGGCAAACAGTGGCAGCCGTCAAAGTGTCCACCTACTTTATCAAAGGTAAGCTCAACTAAACACTGGGTGTATTCATTGTTGTGTTTTTAGCCATAAATCAGATCTTTGCGTAATTGTTCCGACATGGTTTGCTGTCGTGGACCGAGGCGTTGATGAGTTACACCAACTGTTAGCAGACGAGTTGAGAGTCATTTAGATGTAAATGAAGTCAAAATGCAGTGGTTTGTAAATCCTTTGCATCTATTTCCAACTGCATACATTACAGAGACGATGTTGAGCTAATGTTCACACTGATAAACTCATATGATGCTTTCTGTCATTTGTATTCACGTTTTACACAGCATCCAAACTCTTGGGGGATTGAGGGTGTAATAAGTTATAGTTATAGAAAGGGTTACTCTGCAGTCTGAAGACTTAGCAGTTGTTTTAAGGGAGAGAGGGTTTAACCAGTTTGCAGAAATGACATCACACATTTAAATGTTTTTTCTAACTTGTTAGACATAAACTCTTTTTTATCAATACAGGCGCCAAATGTGATGAGCCGCTGTCCCCTGACAGGGTTTCATCTGCCTTCTCACACACACACCAGCCAGCAAGAAGACAAGAGAGGAGCAAGACATGGAGCGATATGAGCTGCTCAGCAGAATGAAGAACAAGAGGGTGGAGGAGAAGAAGCTAGTTGCAGTGGATGTCCACCTAGAATTGTCATCAGTACCAGATGCTAAGCCAGCGCCACCTGCTGACAGGAATAGACTATGCAAGGAAGAGATTACAAAGGGAATGTAATAAACTCAGGGAGGAAAACCAAAGACAAAGAAATGATGAAATCAGGAACATTTGAAATGATGGCTTTTGAAACAGACGATGGGAAAGAGAACTCAATGACTGGAACCCACAGTTACTCCAAGTTACAAGTAGTTTTCACTTCTGCAGGCTGGTACAAACACCTCTCCCTGCCAGCAGCTGCTGTTAACTCTCATGAAGCCCCACACACCCCACCCACACCCACACACCCACCCATGCACCCACACACCCCCACCCACACCCACACCCACGCGCTCGACATCTGCAGCGGTTTGTCATCTGTCTAATCTATTGTTCCACCAGCTGTGAGTGAATCTGGCAAACAGACCGAGAGTTTATTAACAATATAAACATAGCGGTGGTGGATGAGACACTTCAGACAGAGCAGATTAAATTAGGTTTCACTTTCGTTTACATGTTCATGCTTGTTGAACGGACATATGTGCATTTTTGTTGTTTTATCTTATATATTCTGATATTTAACTTGTCCTACTCTATTTTTCTATTGTATATATTGTGTATTTTTTAATACTTAATATTTTGGTTACTCTGTTACTTTGCTTCTTGGTGTGTCTTGCTGCTGTAACATACAAATTTCCCCCTGGGGATGAATGAAGTACATATCTATGTATCTATCTATATTAATAAAGTATTGGCTTTTTACTTGCGAATGTTTTATTGCTGTACAGCAATAGATTATCATTAAGTACACACCACTGCTAGAACCAGTGTTGGGTTTGTCCGTTCTGGCCTGCTGTAGAAACATGGCGGTGCGACATGTCGAAAATCCGTGGATGAGGATCTGTTAGTTATGTAGAAATAGAAAAAATGAATTGCTTTTTGTAAGACAACAAAAACATAACGATTCTTATCATATATGTTACACACTGTTCCTTTAAGTGTTAAAGCAGCAGGAAGGAAGGGCCTGCGGTATCCTTATCTGTCCTTCGTAAAGTAGCCTTTTACTAAAGGAGCCGTATATAGAACAAGTTAAACTCAACACATTGCATTGAGGAGAGGACAGCAGAGTTTGTAAGTAGAATTTGAAAAATGGACATAGTTCAAATAGCACGTAAAGCCTCCATCTTTTTCTAAACACTTGTGGCAACTTGGAAAAATGTTGGATATATAGATTCCATTGTTTTCCAATTTATGTAAAAGCAATTCTCAAAGAAATTCAATTTAAGTTTTTTTCTTTTTTGGGATTTGTGGCATAGCTACTGTGTTATACTGCACAGAAGACATGTATTGAGTTCTCTACTTCTAGCCATGATTGTGCTGTTTAAAGAGGTGCACGACTTTCATATTGCAGTGAAAATCAAGACCAGAGATTCAAATTTGAAAGGAGCAGAAAAACGCCCTCTAACAGCTTGAGGTTCAGAGGGTTACTAGAAGTATAAATACACGGAACAGCGCGTATGATGCGCTCTTGGTGTCCATCTTGGATGTAGTTCACCATGTTACACTCACGTCGGGAACATCACAACTACGTCGCTCAGTGAAAGTGAAGTTGGATTCTCTGAGCACCGCAGTTGTCTTTTCCTAAATCTTTATGAATCTTCACATTTCCCTTGACCCCATGCCGTTGTCCATCGACGTCAAAGAAAAGTTGTCAGATAAAGACTTTAGTACATCATTGTTTTACTTTTTGACCGCAGCCCTGGTCTTAAGGAAAAGTCTATTTTCGTCATTTTGGCTGCTCTCAGCACTCGTATCATGACCGCAAGAACAGATAGGCAACAAACTCCAAACAGCGGTTGCCTCGACCGGGTTATTGCAAGCGATTTCTTACTCGAACGTAATTAAGCAAAGCCTCATGTGGTAGCCAGACCTACCTCCACAGAGCCACACAAACAGGTTGTGTGGAACGCCATTTTAACGGGAGG
Source organism: Anarrhichthys ocellatus (assembly GCF_004355925.1). NCBI lineage: Eukaryota > Metazoa > Chordata > Actinopteri > Perciformes > Anarhichadidae > Anarrhichthys > Anarrhichthys ocellatus. Next base: position 97,135 of record NW_022280209.1, on the reverse strand, counting down.
GAAACACAGACCTCGACAAAGGCACGATATGTTATGGTGCTTTGCACTATTGCACACGTATACATCCATGTGCACAATAGAGCAACCATGGATGGCTGGAAGGTTTAAAACAAATGAGAATACAAACTGATGTCGGCGCATATGACTGAGGGTTCCGTCTGACGTTTAACGACCAGTTTGCAAAGGCAGGTAAGCATATCAAGCTTACGTCCAGTCAATGTAAGGCGATAACATAAGATATTGAACATTATTTAGCGTATTTCACTAACGTACCTGTAGCTACGTGGGTTCACATGGTGTTGTGACTCAGCACTCACGAAAACAACTCATCCACTGCTCGTTCAACTGCGTCACTATATCGGCTGGAATTCCACCAGCAGCCGGAATAAGAAAAAGAAAACAGATTTGCAGAATAATAGCACTATATTTAAGGAACTTGGTATTTGACTATACAAATGCACTAAACGTATTATTTGTCATTCCACATTCGTGGGAACATATACATCCATAGAATTGCTCAGTTCCAGACCTCTACGTCACCACTCGTATGAGGAAGCGAGGCAACATCCGGACACAAACAAACACATAATCAGGTAGTAATGCAATCGACACAGACCCTGTCGCTAAAAGGCTCATCTATGTAAGTGAGTGCGTGTAGTTTCTGTGAGCTTCACCTTTGTAGAGATGAAGCTTTTATTGTGAAAAGTGGAAGTGTGGTTGTCATTGATTATTACCAACGAGTTATATCTTCTATCGGCGATTGAAAGACTTGGAGCGGCAGCGAACAGGTACCCGTTTTATCTACAAAGATGATCTCTTTAAATGTCCCGTCGAGCTAAGTCTGAAGCTAACACAGACTTTAGACATCTTCTGTGAAATGAATTACAGCTCACATTCGATGTTTGACATGTCACCACGCACTAGATACCGCTAGCGAACGTTAGCTCCTGTACACTGCATGTATTAGCTAACATTAGTTAAGGAGTTTACTTAACTACAGTCAAGTATATCTGTTCTAATCTGTACGGTGTGCTTGCTTGGACAGAGGGCTCTGTGCGCTCTGTGTACATGGACCGTCACCCCTAGCTTAGCACTAGGTAAAGATGCTATCTGCATTTCACGCTTCTTGTTTTACGGAAGTTTAGGCGTCACATCTATGTATTCGTGAGTTAATGATGTGTTTAGGCGATGAAAAATAAAAACAATCAACTGTGAACATATTGAAATTGATACAATAAAATAAGTTGTAGCTTTAGGTCTATTTGATGACCACCGGAGGCTATGCAGATGTTCCTTGATGAAGAGGAACTTATCACAGTATTAGCAAACGCGACATCTTTGCTGTTATTGGAAATGGCCAGCTCTTACTTCGAAAATATAACATCCGTGTACTATAACGCTGCATTAATAAGATGCTTATAGATAAGGTTTCAGGTGGCTGTAGAAGTACATCAACGGGGACATTTTCAATCTTAAATCCTATCGGGTTTTTTTATGGTGCAATACGTGCAGTGGTCCATAAGTGCATGGGACGAGCCTTGTTTCCATAGTTTCCTCCATCTCCTCAGTAGGCTGTGATGTCAGCACAGCACCCCCTCTCACACTCCTCCTCTCTGTTATTCCCACCTTACTCTGGGAACAGGATGAGTCACTAAGCAAGCTCAACATCTCACTGATTTTTCCTTTGCATACAAAAGCATCCTCTGGGTTTCAGGGTAAATGTGATATGAGCAAAGCTGAAAGTCCATGGTGGTCAGTAGGGTCAGGATCTATGAGAAGTACCAGGGGACGTTGGATTTGTCAACTGTTGAAGAGATTTATGCCGTGGTTGCTATCAGTTAAATATCTCCGGGTGTATTAAACTATTCATAACTTTTATAAATCAATGAGTATGACTGACATAGGTTTGATCTTACTGTACATGTTTCATGAATGTGATGAATTTCCTTTATTTATTAGCTAGTTAATAAGCTGGATGGGAGAAAAGCAGATATTCCTGTGTGGTTGTTTTATCCACACACAGTAAACCACTGTTTTATCCAAATAAGTTACTATATCACAATGCAAGACTACACATTCTGTGGTAGAGAATGTTACTGTGTCTACTTATAACAGTAGGAGATAAAAGTACACGCAGACAGGGAGTTCATCATTATGATAATGCATGGTTATTGAGGACATGGGAGCAGCAGAGCAGCCTTTATACTGGTGAAGGTAAATGTGGAGTTATTTGGGAATGAATAAGTGCCGTTCAGTCAAGTAAAGTTAGTGGAGTGTGAATGGGGAATGACTATATTATCCTTTAGCATTGCAATGTGTTTTACAGTTGGGCTGGGGGTGCATGTAATTGGCAAAGAATTTCAGTCAAATTACAGTCATTTTACACTGCATTAGTTCACCTAGCGGGCTTTTCCTCACGCATAGAGTAGCTCCTCTATTCCTACTAAATGTTACACACTGTTCCTTCAAACCAAGTAAGAATAGAGGAGCTACTGTATGTGTGAGGAAAGATAAGATATCTTGTTTGCTGAAATAACATATAACATTCGTGACAAGGTTGTATTAGTGTATAATGACCTAAAACTAAAAATTGTTTTGTTTTCGTTATCTTAGAAAGAGCCATTTATATCTAGGGAGCGGGTCCTCTTCAGAGTCCGCCATGTTGCACCGCCATGTTTCCACAGCAGCCCAGAACGGACAAAACAACACTGGCTCTAGCGAGATGTTATTGCATTTTTACATTACCTTAAGGTAGGGATGGGTACTGAAACCCGGTATTAAACAGGCCCTGGTGCAAAATTATTAAAGTAGTATTGATAAGCTCCAAGTTACTAGTACTTTTTATTGGCACTTTTTTATGTTTTGGTGTAATTCATCATTGCATTGCAGCGCTGAACTCCTCCAACTACACACATACAAACACTCAGAGTAAAGTCAGCATACACAGCAGAGCGATGGATACACTGAAGTGAACCAGGTGAAGTAAAGATCACTTGAGTTGACGACTCATTACTACAAGGGCAAGAAATTACTTACAAGTAAAAAGCCGATAGTTTACATGTTAACAAAAGCGATACCTATTTCAATCTGCTCTGTCCACAGTCTCTCAGCCACTGCTGCTACTTTTACACAAGCACAGAACACTAGCTTGGCAGATGAGAGATATTCCAAAAGAGATAATAGCAGATTTGTGGAATTATAGTTCTAGAATATCAGAGGGAGGCAGAAAGGACTACGGTATGCATTTGAGAGCTACATTCTACAATATAATTTGTCAGTGTAGTATTGTGTTAGGAGAAGTAGTTTTTTGAGTTTATGTTTTGAACCTTATTGTCCATATGCTCAGGGACTTTTTGAGTTATTTGAAAGGGAGTATCAGAAACCTGCACCTGAAAATGTAGCAATCATTCTTGTTTTTTAATTGGTGCCTTTTGTATTCAGTTCAGTAAAAGAATGTTGTTAATTCAACCATTAATTTATTTGTTTCCGATTCAAATGGTCCCTTAGACTTGATTTTCGATTCAATTTGATTGAATATCGATTAGATTAGGGGTATTTCAGTTCTAAAAACAATATTGCTGGGATATTAAGACATTCTCAGATAACTAATACTGTAAATTGTACAAGGAGCCCTCTAACATGGTGCATTATTAAGAATATTAATGTTTACATTAATGTGAACGAAAATGTTTTAAATAATTTGTGTGTATATATTAATGCTGGGCAATGATTACAATTTTTAATCGCGATTAATCGCATTGTTATGCGCAAAGTTCAATAATTAATTAAAAAGTAGTGTACTGCGCACTTTTATTTTAAAAGTACTGCTATATGAACAACAGGTCAATAACATTTGGTTTGTAAACACTTCAGGTTCTTTTTAACAGCAGTATTCTCTTTACACAGTAGCAGTTATAACACAGTTGTAATGATTCTGATAATAGATATTCAGCTGGTGTTCACAACTTTATCTTCATGTGTGTAAGAGATGCAATTTGAAATATACACCTTGAAAACTGCAAACCTATCTACGTCATGTTTTTATGTTTGTTAAATTCTCAGTAGCAATAACTAAATTATGCTTATTATACATTTAAAAAACTCTAAAACAATAATTTAAATGAATAATTTCTTTTTTGGTATTTTGGTCAGACACATGCAACGCTGATTACCGTAATATGTGTGGTATTTGTTATAAATGTACGTTGGTACATAGAGGGTGATAAGAAGCTGTACATGGAGGGACTTAGGACCCAGGGGAATGTAGGCGAAGCATTGGAACCTGGAGGGTTCTAATAAATGCTAATAAAGAGCAGTTTGTTCTCACGTGCTTAAATGTCTATTTAAAAACACGACAATATGTATTTTGATATTGTCACGTTTGATCCTGTAATGAGACGATCGTGCGTGTGCGTGAGAGACAGGAGGGACTGACCGGTCCGGGGCGGCAGCAGTAGCAAGAGACAGAAGAGGCGCCACACAAACACAGCTGTTCACTGCTCGCTGCCCGGTTCTTGTGTTATAAATGTCCGCTAAATAACAAAAAAAACTGCGTTAATTAATTAATGCGTCAACACGATAATAATGCGTTCAGTTTAAACACATGTGTAGCATCCAAACCTTTAGCAAAGTGTAAACCTTAAATTGACGCGTGTTTCTGGTACTATATGCACATAGCTCACACCGACACCGCTCATAGGTGAAAGCAAAAAGTGTTTTATTGATCCAATTTCCCTCGTACAAGTTAGTGAAAAAACTTCCTTTCTTCCTAAAAGTACCACCGATTACCTCGACACACTTTAAAGATCCACAGGTTAATCCACAGGATAATCCACATAGCACGGTCCACATAACACGGTCGGAAAACTGCGGCTCCATTCTGCTCCAGATACTACTAACAGCCGTAACTAACTGTCCTTAAAGTGACGAAAGTCTGTCACTTACGTATATTTCTTACCATAACAAATGATAACAACATCCTTGTAACATTCAAAGTAGAAAGAGATCTGATTAAAGTTAAACATGTAAATACAAATACATATTTTACAGCAAATTGAATTTGGCTCTTACAACATGCTTTTTCAGGTGGCTGTTCCACTAGGTGTAAATTGCAATCAGACATGCCAAAGGAGCGAGGTCCAGCAGGGACACTACCTTCACGTACTCTCATATCTCCACTCCTCAACCAAGCTGAGCAAGGAAACAGATGTGTGCACTCTCTTGGGCAATTAACCCACCTAGTCTTTCCCCACAGGATACTGACATCCAGGCAGCAGCAGCAAAACCAGCTGTGATAACCACAGGCATGATGGGAGTCCCTGTGTTCTGTGTGGTGGTGCTAGCATTCATCTGTAACAGCCACACCCTGGAAATACAAAACCCTCTCTACAGGTTCAAAAGGTAAGAAATGAAAAAACTCTTTTTGTTTAGGAAATAATGGATTGGAGATGTAAAATACATTTTTGTAAAGTTTAAGCTGTTAAACTGATCTCTCGAGCAGGCTTAAGCGTAGGGGGAGATCATATGTTCGGTCTTGTGTGTGTGCATGAGTGTGTATCCATCTGTCTGTCCACAGCTAATCTATTACTACTGGACCCATCAGCCAAATATTTTTGAGCACATTTATGTGATGGTCCCGGGACAGAGGATGTCACATGTGTACAGATTGTAAAACTCTCTGAGGCAAATTTGTGATTTGTGTTTTTGAGCAATACAAAATAAATTTAATTGAATTGATTGACTGTATGCTCAAGGACCCTTCATGATTTGGTCATTCACAACTTTTTGAAAAACATTTTTATTACCATCATTAGTTGTGTTTCTAAAAAAAAATAATGTGAATTAGGCGTCTTTCATCAACTGGTTTAGAGCAAATAAACTGCTACGCAAAGCGTGAAGTCGTCAGAAGTTGGCGGTATAGGCTACATTTTACACAGGGACTATTCATTATTCAGAAACCCCAATAGTCTGAAAAATGTCTCATTGGAACTAACCCTATCCCGAAAACAAATGCCCATTGTTTCAAAGGCCCATTGCGCTGCAAATGCACACACTCCCTGCAATATACAAAATTAGGATTTGGTGATTTCTTTCCTGCAAAGGCATGAGAAGTGGATGAGACAGAACATAGCTCGTCCTAGGTTGCAAAATGTATCATTCAGTGCCTCTTAATTGGGCATCAACCTTGTGTTTATATGTGTAATGTCGACAAAATTAGACTTAAAAATGTTTCAGGTAGTGTTTAAGCCCGTGAGACGACCTGAGCCTGCATGGAGCTGGTGCAGACAGCTGCATGGATAAAATGAGAGCGTATCTGTGCATAAAACATGCATGTGAAAAACAGGTGTTTGTGGTTTGTATTCATTCAAACATCACACTAGTGGTTGCTGCAAACACAACTGGCGGACATCTGCCAGTTGTGTCTCTACTGAGGAGTGCACTTTTCTAGTTCTGTTTGAAATTAGGGGTGTAACAGTTCACAAAATTCTCTGTTCGGTTCAATACGATACAGTGGTGCCACGGTTCAGTACGTTTCGGTACTTTTTCAATACAGCCTGTACTGGAAGTAGCTACCTAAACGCTGCGAGGAGAGTTTGTAGCGTGTGTGCTGCTGCATGGTTTTCCTGCTAAGCTAGTTTAGCATAGCGCGCCTCCCAGAACACACGTGCCTCACCAGAGTACAATGTTGTCTGTTACATGGTGGGAGTGTCAGACAGTATGTTGTCTGTTACGTGGTGGAGTGTCTGACAGTATGTTGTCTGTTACGTGGTGGAGTGTC